>NC_056741.1:581750165-581765165 GCF_019279795.1 Protopterus annectens | reverse complement strand
TCAGTGCCAATATCAGAAAAAGTTAACAATTGTCTCGCCTGTGGAAAACAAATAACACACCTAGATTTCCATTCTTACTGCATCACCTGTTTAGGCCCAGACCGCAATGTCCCTCGCTGCCAGTTTTGTTCTTTGTTCAATGACAGAACTATACATCGTCGGGCCCTTATTGTAGCTAAATATTTTCGATCTCGATCTCCGTATTCTGAAATGGCTTCGGTAAGCCGTCCGACTACCAATCTTCCAAAAAAAACTCAAGGATAAAGACAGACAGAGAGCACAGGTCCAAAACTGCCGACAACACTTCTGTTAAGCTAGTCGCAAGTTCGCAAATTCACCAGTCCTCAGTGAAGCTCTTTCACAGCTCCTGATGCCTGCTTTTGTGGATTCGCAGGCCGCTACTATACCTCTCCTTTCTTTTACTATGCTAAAAAGCCTTTTGTTTGAAGGTATATATTTTGTGTTTTAAATTTTATATATATATATATATATATATATATATATATATGTATATATATATATATATATATATATATATATGTATATATATATATATATATATATATATATATATATATATTTTTTTGCTCCCCATTTGGGGGGCACCTGACATCTGGGGCAAGAAAAACTGATGTAATGGCATCGGCTGCATGTTTTATACCCCTGACGACCTGATGTCATGGAAGAAGGGACAGCAACCGATGCAGGACCCAAGACTTTGTTTATCAGGCCGACTGAGGGCAACCTGCCAGCAGATTACCCAAATGTAATGACTGCAACAGTGAATACACTTGAACATCTACATTTATGGTAAGTGTACACAACTGTACTTTCTCTGACCAAAGGGACTCCAGACATCTATGGCAAGGCATACAAGCCATAACCGACTACAGGCCTGCATCCTCCTCATGTGGTGACAACACAGAATTTCTGAACAAATTAAATACCTACTTAAGCAGATTTGATATGGACAACAACACTGCGCCAAATAAGCTCCCTGTTGAACAGGGTGAGGAGGTGCTATGTCTAAGAATATCTGATGTTCTGAAGACCCTGAGGTGAGTAAACCCAAGAAAAGCCACTGGTCCTGATAATATTATAGGAAGAGTTCTAAGAGACTATGCTTCCCAACTGTACTAACAGATATATTCAACATATCACTGCAACTAGCCATTGTATCCAGTTGCTTCAAAAGTACGACAATCACTCCCTTACTCAAGAAATACCAACCAACAAGCCTAAATGATTACCAGCCAGTTGCTCTTACATCAACAGTAATGAAGTGTTTTGAGTGGTTGATCAAGAACAATACCTCTTCAAGTCTACCTGCACCACTGGATACATTACAGTTTGCTTATTGCTCTAACCACTGCATGGCTGATGTAATAGCCATAGCACTTCATGAATCCTTGGCACATCTAAAGAACAAGAATTTCTATGTCAGAATGCTGTTCATTGATTTTAGTTCTGCCTTTAACACTGTCACCCCCCAGAATCTGATATCAAAGCTAATCCAGCTGGGCATCAACACCCCCATATGTAACTGGATACTGGACTTTCTCATCAACAGACCCCAAAAAGTATGTGTGGGAAATAGTTAAGTCAGTATTACATTGAGCACAGGTGTCCCTCGGAGCTGTGTCCTGAGTTTTCTGCTGTTCACCTTGTTGACACACGACTGCATGGCCAAGCATGAATCCAACAAAATCATCAAGTTCGTGGATGATACCACTGTCATAGGTCTTGTCAGAAATGGTGAGGACACAGCGTACAGAGATAAAGTGGATCATCTGATAGGCTGATACAACAGCAACAATCTGACCTTAAATGTAAACAAGACCAAAAAAGTAATAGTGTACTTCAGGAGGACTCAGGAGATGCATGAACCTCTAGAAATTAAGGGGTAGCAGTGGAAAGAGTCAAAAACACCAGACCAGGTTCCTGGGGGTGCACATCTCAGATGACCTATCCTTGTCGACTCATATTAGCCACACAGTGAAGAAGGCACAACAACATCTGCACTTCCTTTGGAAACTGAGGAAGGTAAACCTGTTTCAGTCCATCTTCAAAGCCTTCTACAGGGGACCATCATGAGCACCCTCTCAAATAACATCATAGTTTGGTATGGCAACTGCAAAGATTCTGACTACAAGGCTCTCCTAAGGGTAGTGAGAGTAGCAGAAAAAGGCATTGGTTCCTTGCTGCCATCCATGGATGATCTGCACAAGACACGGTATGTGGGAAGGGCCAGGGTGATAATCAATGAGCCCAATCACCCTGCCATGGTATGTACCTCCACCTTTTCTCAGGCAGGCAGTATCACAGCTCACACTGCAAAACATCTAGACTGAACAGGAACTTCTTCCCCCTATCCATAAGGCTGCTGAGCTTGAATGCCAGGCATGACAGCGAATAATTAGATCAATATGCCACTAGCTGCGAAGTGTCACCTGTAGTAATCACTATGGAAAATTGCTTCAGTAACTGGTACAGCAGCCTGATTTCTTATGCTATTACTTCTTGAATGTGCAATAGTCAGGAGTGAGTCACCACTCCATACATGTGCAATATGAGCATCAGAATATGTCATACTACAACTGATGAAATGCAATATTCTAAGCAATCACAATGTCATAGTCATGCAATACCTACAAGTATAATATTGTCTAATGTCCTCCTGTCCAGTTGTGGTAATTTATTGTGTTGTTTATATTTAATTATTACTGTATATGCATTAGTCTTACTGTCATTCATACTATGTGTTCATTGTTATGTCTTGCATGGGGACCAAAGCAATGTAATTTTGTTCAGCTTGCACTGCTATGTATGCCTGATTGACAATAAAGTTTACTTTGACATTATAATTTCAAGTACTCAGTCATGTATATTCGGGGGAACTTGTTAGGTAGTTTTAGATAATCACAGTTATTTTCTGTATGTAATATGAGTAATCAAATGACTACAAAGACAAACAAATGGGTGTTTAATTTGTCAACTAAGTTTGAATGTGTGTGTAAGTGTATATGTTCATGTGCATGCATGTGTGTGTGTGTGTGTCTGTGTGTGAGTGTGTGAGTGTGTGTGTGTGTGTGTGTGTGTGTGTGTGTGTGTGTGTGTGTGTGTGTGTGTGTGTGTGTGTGTGTGTGTCTGTTGGTATTGTGAGAATATGTGCTGGGGTGGGTTTGAGTCAGCTTATAAAACATGTCTTATGTGGGGTGGGGTGGGGAGTCTTATTGTGGTGGAATATCACATATCATGGCTAAAAGAGAGAACCTTCCCTACCTCTGCACAAAACTTTGCTTGATTTCCACAGTTAGGCATGTTTTATTTTCAGTTTTTGTCATGTAGTCTTATATCATGTACATACCTGCTGTGATACTGTGAGATAGAATGGAATCAATTCAAGTTATACATAAATGCAGACTGTTTTAACAGTAGGTGATGTAAATACCAAATGAAAACTGGTAACATCAAAAACGTAGCTAGAAATTAACAAACATGAACTAGTTACAGCAGAACAATGTACAGAAATATTTATTTCAGTCAATTACAATTCACAGAGGAGTGCACAGTAAACATTTTTCCTTTGGGATTCAGTTTCTGCTTTGGCTTTTCTGTCTTACCATTTTTAATGCATTGTTCTATAAAAAATATGAGTTCAAAATAATTGTAACAATTTTTTCTTTTTCTTTTTAGGAAAGCACCATATTCCAATGACTCCCTAATGTCCTTGTCCATCGCATGTTCAGGTCGAAACGTTCAAGCTTCGTCCGAAAGCTGTGGCAGAATCGTTGTGGGGTAGCATCTGCAACAGGCAGCAGGAGTGTGGACAGTGGCCAGAATGGGGAAGAGAGCCACTGTGCCCTCAAGCCTGCAGCCTACTCCCTGTTTCAGAAGATGAAGGATGAGCAGTTGGAACTCCTAGCTAAGGCTGTGGAGAGCAAAGGGGCCTGGGAGTCAAGCTGTGTATGTTTCCCTAAGGCAGACCTTCGGGTAGGAAAACACGTCTTACCTCCCCTGGTACTGATCTGCAAGCTCTTTCGCTGGCCTGATTTGAAACAGCTTCATGAACTCAAGCGCCTGAGCTGGTGTGAGACCTTCTGGAAGACTGGAAATGAAGGCACAGTTGTATGCTGCAACCCTTTCCACCTTAGTCGTCTGTTAGTTCCAGGTAAGACAATATACAGATATTGTATATTGTATGCATATCTGCATATGAAAACAAGATGTCTGTGCAAAGCAGTATCATATGATTGATACATTTCAAATGTACAACTTTCAGTCTGACTTTAGCAAAACTGTATGGATATATATCAAATTGAACCCTAATGTCATAGTTAGTTATAGGTTCCCTTTAGGTAAATATATAAAGTTGTTAACCTAATAATTCATAATCAAATTGAACCCTAATGTCATAGTTTCCCTTTAGGCAAATGTATAAAGCTGTTAACCTAATAATTCATAGTTTTGTACATAATCCAAGTAGCATTAGTTCTGTAGTATAGGGAGGTTGCCAAAATAGAGGACACAGTAGTGGTTTAAGGAGTTAGACTGGGAGAAAGGATGCTTTATTGTGCAACACAGCATATTATTTCTCTTAACAGCAGGTAGGGCACCTAGCAATATGACTGACAGATTTATACTTTGGTAAAATGAGACAGTGTACATGCTCTGAAAAAAAATAATTTTGAAGAAAGGTTTAACTTAAAGAAATACTCATATCTCAGTTAAAAGGGGTCTGTATCAGAACATCAAAGTTTTAAAACTTTGAATGTTCTAATATCGACCCGTTTTGAGCGAACGCTAAAAATAGGGAAGCTGCAGAACACCAAATTCTTTCCTAGGGAAAGAATTAGGTTGGCTGGTTCTGTGGCTTTTCTATTTTCAGCGCTGTGGTGGAAGTTTAAGGGTCGGGTTCAGGTAAGTGTGCGGTTGTGTGGTTGTTAGGATTAGGGCGCGGGTTAGGTGAGTTAGGGTTAGGGTGTGGGTTAGGTGAGTTATGGTTAGGGCATGGGTTAGGTGAGTTAGGGTTAGGGCGCAGGTTAGGTGAATTAGGGTTAGGGGTGGGTTAAGTGAGTTAGGGTTAGGGCACGGGTTAGGTGAGTGTGCGATAGTGACAGACCTTAGGGTTAGGGTTTGGGTTAAGGTAAGTGGATAGATAGTAATGTATTTATAGTTTAGTGTAGGGTTAGTTGTAGGATTATAAGTGTATGTGTGTGTATTGATGTTTTTTAGGTGTGCTTGTGTTGTGAGTATATGTTTCCCAAGGAAAAAATTTGCTGTTCTGAATGTTCGATATTATGAGGTTTAGATATTTTAAGTTCGATGAAATAGCGTTTGCTATTTTCATCTTTCGCTAACGTGATATAAACGCATTAAAAGTACCTTTTGAGAAATATTTTCTTAGGGCACCTTTGCTGCTTTTCTCAATATTTTATTGTTGTTAGATCCAATTGAATGAAACCTCAGTTAAACAATTGAGTTAAGTTGGAAGCACAGTGTAGCAGTACATGGTTAATTATTTTAGTCTTGCATATTTTTTCAAGCCCATCATATTTTACCCATGTTGTCATTTGCCATTTCTTCTTTTCACATCTTCTCCCTTGCATATTCCAGATCTTTCATTGATTTTTTATGTAATGGGGTCCAATGGATGTCCAAAGCCCAAGGGTAGGTTATCTTTTATATTTTGCACTGCAAGTGAGGGAGAGGGGTCATATTAGTTACTCATAAGTGTAAAAAAACATGAGAAAACATGCATATAAGCTTATACTTCTAATAGTATGCCATACAAAGGATTTCAAATCTTGGACACTGGATATTTCTTTTTGTCCGGCTTTTAATTAATTGAGCTATTCTTTGGCTTGGTAGCGTGAAGGAACACTATGGAAAAATCACATCAGTATAAGTGAATGTTTTTGTAAATTATTTATTTATAACTCTGGTTTTAGGGTTGGGCCAGTTTTGCAGATACAGTGCAGAGAGGCACAATGCTTTGCACCCCCATGTTTTTCTGAATGTGCAAAGTGCAATAAAGAGGGATACATGTGATCTTATATCAGGCAGCCTCTTGTAGCAGGGCCATTTATTCTATATTGTCTATCCTGTGGTGACTGTTCAGCTGTCATAAAAAGTATCACCAGATGTCTTTGTGGCAGGTTGCGTCATTGTATAAAAACGGGCAGTGCCTGCTTGTGTCCATCACTTCTTTCCCCCTGAAAAATGACCTCTCTGCACACTTTCCGCATCCTGAGTGTTAAACATTGCAGTGCTTTCAAAGTTCCTGTGTATTGAATTTATTCCCATGACTAAGTCATCGGTCTCTTCATCCCCAAAGGCAGGTGACAACTGTGCTTGTTGTCATTCCTCCAGAGGTCACGCAGCTTAAATGCTTCTTTTGTCACGGTCCATAAATATAAAGTGGTCCTCCTATGAGTCTTAAGATGAGCAAGATTAGTAACAGTTCTCCTGTTGAAAATCCAGATTTTGAAGAGATCATCCCATTAAAAAAGCAATTGTCACATCTGAGAATGCTATTCGTTGGACTCCAGTAGATTGAGTGACACTGAGTGGCACTTTCAATGAATCAATATATTTTAGGGGTTTTATTTGAAAATGCCATTCAGTTCATTTTAATGGTGTGGTAGCTGGAAAGTATATATTTTTATTACATTTGTGATTGTGGTGAGTGCTGCAGTGGAGGATTTTTCCTAAATGTACGTACACTTTCTTCACAGTTGTGTGGCTGCAGCATTAATAGATTAAAGAAATGGTTGTGGAGGATGCAGGAGAGGTTTGCCCTTGTGTAAAAACACAAGATTAATGATATTTTTTTTGTTAGGCTCATTGATGATGCATATTACATGTTAAAAAGCAGTTTTGATAACAAGGCATTAATAGATTTTCTGTTGTTGAGTAACCCACCACTCTATCAATACTAATGCATTTTAAAGTACAGTACTGCAGTTCCTCCTCCTTAGCCCTTTCCTCAACTTGATCCAAAGTTGGAAGATTCATTTGTAAGATTCCTGAAATGCAGCAGCTTGCAGTTGCATCCTTTTTCAAATATAAATAGAAAATAAAGCATCACAAGCTGACTGCTATTGCTTTTCTAATGTCTGTCAAATGTTTGCTCAAAGTAGGAGAGACTACCGGACCCACCTTATCTCAATCCTACTATATGCATCCCCTATCTATACCAAACTATGCAAAAGCAATCTGAACAAGCTGGCTAGCTCCTACAATAATATTGCCAGATTTGCAACTGGGTCTACCTATAGAACTCATCGTTGTAATAATCTTAATCAACTAGGGTGGTTAGAATTGCCAAATCTTATTCTATCAAACCAGCTAACTATTGCCCATAAGATACTGTTTCATCCTACAACTACTCCAATACTTACTAATCTAATCACCCCCTACAATAACCTGAAGATCCTGCGCTCATCAAATAAATTAATGGTAAAGATAAGTAAAACCAACAATCTGGCTGGAGACGCTCTGTTCTCTAACACAGTGGGTAAAACCTGGAACTCCCTCCCTACTG
Source organism: Protopterus annectens (assembly GCF_019279795.1). Lineage (NCBI taxonomy): Eukaryota > Metazoa > Chordata > Ceratodontiformes > Protopteridae > Protopterus > Protopterus annectens. The sequence continues at coordinate 581,757,619 of NC_056741.1, read as the reverse complement.
ATCTAACCTCCTTACCTTCAATTAGCCTATTTAAATCCAAACTCAAACCATACCTTAAATCGCACTGGCTATGCCCCTGTGCAAACCCAGACTAACTACCTCCACTGTCTCCAGACACTAATCTTCTCACTCACACTCACTCACACAAACTAGTTATTCTTTTTTACTAACATTATTGTTTGTATAACCTTTTTAAAGTTCAAATAGTGATCAATTTCACTTACAGTATATTTTGTTGTATATATATCCATACTTGTTATGTAGCTTAGAAGATTTTTTCCTTACTCTTAAGCTAAAATGTAATTTACTAGTAAAATTTGGTAAATCTTAGTAATGTACTTATGTTATTGCGATTCTGTTCTGAAGTGTGGAGCTTTTCTCCCTGGGCCTCCACTGAAAATGGACATATATCCAATTGGACTAGCCCGGTCAACAAATGTAAAATAAAATAAATAAATAAAATAAAATTTACAGGGAGCAGTGGAGAAAGTCATGGAGGTATAACCATTGCTGGTGTCTGACAGTTCCCCAAATACCAGTCTATCTGGACGTCTTGGGATATCTGTAGTTATTCAGAGCACAGACATGGCACCATACTGATGGCTTTGTTTGACATGTCTCAGACGATTCTGCAGCATATCTATAACCAACTCCAGTCTCTTGGCTACTCTAAACTACCCTATGTTGATCAGGGCAATCCTAGAGGAAGAGTGTGATACACTTTGTCCTCATGAAATTGACCAAAATCCATCTGAGAGTGAAAGATCAAATGAGAAGTCAACTGAACATTTTTTTTACGTTAGGGTTCAAAACTCTCCTTAGCACCATTCATGCAAGGAGATTTTTCCTCTGCACCTAATTCTGAGATTGCCAAAAATGTGTTCTAAGTTACAAACCTTTTGGTGAGTCTCACATTCAGTGTTTCAGTCTTGACCCGAAAAAAAAAAAAAGCAAAATTAATAATTCATTTTTGACAACTGGTCCAAGTACCTAGAGGAAACATCTCACATACTGGCAGCACAAACCCACCAGTAGGAAAATATTGTCATTTGTCAAAGGCAAGCACAGTCCAACCAGAAGACAAGGAAGAAGGTGACTCAATGCTGTCCTGTTCTTTCCTTCTTCCTCAGCCTCCTCTTCATCCCTTATCCCCAAGAGTTACAGGAAGAGGAAGAAGAAAAATAAATCTCTAAATCTGTTAGAGTCCCTTCCAAATAAAAGAAGAAATGGTATTCTTATTTGTCGTCCTATAGAAAAGGAGAGAGAGGTGCATTTTTTCATCTTACAACCCCAAATAAGAACATTCTACCCTTAGCTCCTTTCACTTCCACTGTACAGTCCTGAATGCTTTGCAACAAGGAAAATTCCTCTACTTAATGCATACAGCTTGGGCCTGTTCTGTAAGAAAATGGATTTCATCATAAAGCAGCTGTCAGAGTGGGTAGAGTTGTCGGGGGGTGGGCAAAGATTACCCTTGTGTATTTGTTATCACATAGATTTCGAGGCATAACATCTCAATAACATTGAACTCCTTGTAATATTCATCAAAGGCAGCATATCAAAACTTCTGATAAGTGTACATGAACTAGGGTAGAGCTACATATTTTGCAAAGTGAAGCCCAATTATATCCATGCACCCTGCTTATAAAATATTCATACTCTGCAAATACGCAATGCCATAGAAAAGATAATATTTGGTTTTGCCATAACACAAAGTATTTCCATTAGTCCTGAGTTTGTGCAGGCTCGAGACTGGAGCATTTAAGTAGAGAGTATAACAGGGTTCAGGAATTCCTACTGCATACATGAAATAACTTACATAATCTTTGTTCTTCTACACGTTTCAATCACTATATTGGTTTATGTGAGTTTTGTACTGAAGAGTTTATCATCCATGAGATGCTATTATTTCACTGCATTCTTACCAGAATGTCTCCAGTGCTGTACAGCATGATGCCGACTTCTTACTGAAGTAGCCAGTGTACAAGAAGGTTTAACTGCATGTACTGGCCTGGTACTAAGGCATGACTGTCATGTTAAGGGACAGCATACAACTGTTTCGTCATTCCCAGTCTTCCAGAAAGTCAGGTGCGTGTGTGCATGGGAACTGTTTTAAATCATGGGATAAAACATGCTTCCCCACCTGATGGTCTGCCTGAGGGAAACACACACATACAGCTTGTGTCCCAGGCAGCATCATTTACTCTCAGAAATTCCTTTGATGTGGCGAGTGGCAATTTGGACAGCAGCTTACAAGCCCATGCATACATAGGCATGTTTAGTTCTAGGTGCAGACTTGGAAGAGAACCTTAAGTCCCTGAAGGAAAAGATCATGTATACTGTATGTAGGAGGCCCTCACATTTAGTGATGCTGTGCAAGGAACCATAACTCAGCTGCTGGTTAGAGGCCGACAAGTTTCCAATGTGGGTGGCTAATATATGACTTCTAACCAACATTGAATATGGTAGGCATTTCAGGGTATCTTTCTAATACTAAGCCCATTAATCTGTCATTGACATATAAAAGGGGAACACACTTTCCCATGTTTCCAGAGGTCTTTTCATGGTAGCGGCAATTACATGTAGAGCTGTACCCTTTGACATTTCCATATGGGCACACACAGGTGTCTTGACTCATGTAACATTGCTGTCTTACCATTTTTTGCTTTTCCACATGTAGAAGAGGTAACTGATATGTGATAGCTTCATTTCTAGCATATTTATATGCTGGCTGAATTTAAGTTAATGTGACAACTTTAAGAGGCTGCAGTGATGTGTCTGAAACAAGTGTTTAGCTACTCTTTTGTAGTGTTGTTGAAGAAACAAGAGCTGCAAAGAGTGATGATTGGCTAGAATACAAGGACAAATAAGAGACTTGGAGACTTAGGAGGAGGAAGATTTGCACAGGCACTCGTACGCGCACAGACGTGCGCATACCCCCCCCCCCACACACACACACACACTGAACCACACATACATGTGTACAGCATGGTGGTGCTGTCTCACAGCTCTCATACTTCTTGTTTCTGTCATTTAAGTCTTGACTGGGGTGCTTTCTTTGTGGAGTTGGCCAATTTTACTCATGGTAATGGGGTTTTGGCTTTCTTTCCAAATGAAAAAGATGTGATGAAAAGGGAATTGATGATATTAAACTAGACCAAGGTAGTATGTAGATATCTGAGTATGTCTGTACTCAGTGATGGACTGAGTCCTGCCTTGCATGTTCTGCTTACCAGGATAGGCTCCAGACTCATGCAACTTTGTGACATTAGAAAGTGGCAAAGAAAATGACCACACACACACACACACACACACACACACACACACACACACAAACATGCGCGCACACACACACACACACACACACACACACACACACACACACACACACACACACACACACATATATCTACATCTAGTTATCTGTATATCTATCTCTATAAAGTTAAATGATTAAATATATAATATCTTGTTAGATATATAATCATGGACTTAAACTACATGCCAAAAAAATTATTTTTGTATCTTTTGGGAGCTCATCTACCCAGGGAACTACCACTTTGACAATATGCCCCTAAGAGTTGACCCAGTTTTTCATGACTTGGGAACTTACATGGACAGTGACCTAATTTTTGACAAGCTTGTATCTATTGTTGTATTGTGGTAAAAAAGTCTTTCTGTATTGCACAGCTTATAAACAAATGGATTGTGTCTACACACACACACACACACACACATATATATATATATATATCTATATATCTATATGTATATATATATATATATATATATATATATATATATATATATATATATATTTATATAGTTTGAAGTGAATGGAGATAATTGGCTATGCTCTGACAAGACTGCTTAGTCGTTAAGTAGGGGAGACATAGCAGGTAATTTAAGAATGGTTACATTAGCCTGAAACATACCTGGAAAGATTGTGGGCAGAATTATTAAGGTGACAAAATTGGGGTCAACTGAAAAGTGGTATTTAATTAATGGAATTCCACTGGCTTTAGGGGGTGCAGGTACTGTACGTCCTAACTAATCCTCTTTGACTGTGTAGTTATGGGTCTGGATAATGGGAAGATTACTTATTGCAAAGAATTTGGACTTACTAAGGTGTTTGATATGATCCCACAGTGGAAGGTAGTGGACTAACGTAAATGGACTGACTGGTGGTAGATTAACATAGCAGACAAGTAACCTTCTGAAATATGGGCTTTTGATGCTGCTGGCTTACAAGGTGCATGTCTAAGGTGGGGGAGGGTTTTTCTGGTGCTGGTACTATTACAAGTGTTTTTTGTCTTAAGATATTGTTTATGGGATTTACAGAACAGCATAATTTGTTTGAATTTCAGATTAGATTTTGAAATGGACTATAAAGTCAGGGTAGCTAATCACCAGAAAGACATGAATAAAATGAGCACATGGGTGGGTACACTATAGTTTAGATATCATCTAGATAGGTGCAACTTGTATTATGTGTGGTGGGAAAAACTGTGAAGGATTATGTCTGCAAGGCAGGTGACAAGTAAATCTAAGGAAGTCAATTACCTGCTGTGCTGTTTAAAGGCTGGTACAAGGGAAAAGATGAGTTTGGTGTGGATATTAGATGAGATAAGTTAATGAAGATTATTATAGATGTATCAGTTGCCGATTTTCTCACACTTGTGGTATCTCATCCCTATCTAGAGGTCAAAAGAAGAATATAAAACTTGTGAAAGTTGCACATATGTATTTTATCAAGATAGTTACAGGATTAGTATAAATTAGCAGAAGAGATTAATTAATTTAGGTTGTTTACTTGAGACAACAGAACACCTTGCTCAAGGAAAAGTCATGGGCATGGGAATGGAATTGGAATGTCTGGATTTAGGATTAGTATTAGACAATTACTCCTCTGTGAGATGGTGGTGTGGCTATAAAATACTCTTCCTGAACTGTTGATGAATTGTCAAACTAGTTTTGGGACAGCTTGGGACACATGGAAGGAGATCTTTAGATGTGATGGAATAGCAGACCCTTTATTAGAAGCTGAATGAATTCAGCCAGTCTTGTGCTGCACAGAGCTTCTGTCCGTCATGCTTATGAGCTGAGATTAGTTATGCATTGCCAGTGTTGGAAGGCTGACCAGGAAGTCAAGGAGTAGGCAACCAGGTGACTGATAACCTTCCTTACCAGGTTAGGGCTGAGGTTTCATTGATTGCTACTTGATGACAGCAGGAAATTTATTTTTTTATTTATTTTATTTTTATTTTACATTTGTTAACCGGGTTGGTCCAGCTGGGTAAGAATTACCCTTTTTCAGTGGAGTCCCGTGGGGAAAAGCCCCAAACAGACATACAAATACATACGAATAGAGACAAATTAACAATATTACAGAGGAAAACAGTATTATGGGTACAATGGATAAGAAAAACAAACAATGAAAGTTTGAGAATATGAGTAAGGTAGGCCAGGGGCATGCATGCAAAAGATTTATGAAAAGGTGTTCTGAGCAAGATCTCTGAATTAAGTTAAAGTAGGCAAAGAAATGATGATTTAGGTGTGGAGTTAGTAGTGTGGGAGTTTTAGGTGGGAGCATGTGAAGGACATTCCCACTTGGAGGAGAGATGGGAGAGAAGCATGGATTTGAAATTGTTGTGGTTAGGTATATTACGTAGTGGTGTGGGGAGATTGTTCCATAGTTTGGCTATAGTGTGGGATAGTAGTAGTTTACCAGTTGGGTGGATGGGTTTGTGTAAAAAAACAACAATAAAAAATGTAGCACAGTATGCTTCATAAGGAATTTTACACATCAAAAGTAGAAAGATTTCAGCAGTATGTTGATTAGAGATCAAACAGTAACAGCCTTGCTTGCATGAATTAGCTTTAAAATGTTAGTAAGTTTATTTCGAAGGAAGTATCAATAGTGAAAGTGGGTGCTTAGTCGGAGTTGCTACAAGGGCATAACCAGTGCGTTTTGAGATGGTTTTTGAGTTTTTGTTTAAAGAGAGGCAAGGAAGAGAGTAGAGTTAGTTCATTGGGTAGCTGGTTCCAGTTTTTACCCACTGTGTTAGTAAACAGAGAGTCACCAGCCATGTTGTTAGACTTGGTTATGCTAGCGAGGAGTTTGCTAGAGAAACGTAGGGAATTCAGATTTTTATAGGGGATTAAGAGATTGGAGAATATGGGGGTGGTGATGGGTTGGTAAAATATCTTGAGGGCAATGGTGAGTTGGGAGATTATCAGATCGTTTTGGATTTCAAGCCAGTCTAGCTGCCAAAGATTCAGACAGTGGTGGGTTCTAAAGGGATTGCCAGTGGCAAATCTGGCGATGTTATTATAGGAAGTTGCTAGTTTAAGATTATTTTTCTTTAGGTTAGTATATATAGGTGAGGTGTACAGAAGAGTTGAGGTTAGATGGGAGTGAGCAATCTTGGTTCTGGCTGTTAGGGTTAGGAAAGGTTTGATTCTACATAAGGAGCCTATTTTTCTGTTGACAGTTTTAATGGTGTTATTTATGTGGTAATCAAATGTAAGGTTGTTGTCAATGGTAAACAGTTTAGTGGTAGAGTCAGGGAATATAATAGTGCCATTATTGGAAGTGACTGAGAAATCTATGGGGGAGGACTTAGTAGTGGGAGAAAAGAGAAGGAGCTTGTTTTTTTGGCATTAAGAAGGAGGCAGTGTTTTGTAAACCATGTTTCTACAATGTTAAAAACATTTTGAGTAAGAGAATGTAGTTCTGATGGGGAGTAAGCTGAGCATACTAGCATAGAATCATCTGCATATTGAATGCAGGTGGCTTGAAGAATTGCTACATGTAGGTCATTGATAAGTAATGAGAAAAGAAGTGGTCCAAGAACAGAGCCCTGAGGGTCTCTGAGGATGACTGGCAGAAAGGATGAAATTTGATTTTCCCAGAGAACTGCCTGTTGCTAAGGTAGGATCTGAACCATTTAACAGCCTGAGAGTCAAAGGAAAGGGATTCAAGAATATTGATTAGAAGGGTGTGGTTTACCATGTCGAAAGCTTTTGAGAGGTCAATAAAGAGTGCAGATGAAAGGATGTTTTTATTGCGGTTTCTATTGATGGTATCTGTAAAGGATAAAAGGGCAGTTGTGGTACTGTGTGATGGCCTAAAGCCATGTTGGCAGTTTGATATTATGTTATGTTGAGATAAATGATGTAACAGTTGTTGGTGAATGCATTTTTCCATAATTTTTGCTAAGGGTGATAAAAGAGCTATTGGCCGATATAGAGTAGTCATTTGAGTTCCCACCTTTGTGCAGGGGGATAATGTGGGAGATTTTCCAAATGTCTGGAATGGTTTCCTCCTTAATTGTCCTATTTATAAGGCTGGATATAGGGTAGGCAATTACTTTGGCTGCTTTTTGGAGATATTGTGACTGTAGCTGGTTGGCAGAAGGAGTACATGGCTTGAATTTTTGGATGCATTTATA
>NC_056741.1:581675165-581745165 GCF_019279795.1 Protopterus annectens | reverse complement strand
AGTGAGGACAAAGCTAATCTGCTGCAGAGGGGGAGTGATATTCTGTACATCCCTCAGACATACCACTAGGGACCAAAGGGAGAAGGGAAGCAACAGGGGTACATCCTAAAACAGACCCCCTCAACAAATGTGAATGGAAGATGCTCTCACGTTTTGGCATTGGCCCCAGCCCTATTGAAGATGATCTGGTGGGTTAAAGAGATGGCTGGCAGACATGGGGCGCTTGGTAGGGAGCCACAGAATAATGCAAGAGGAAGAAAAATCTTCCACAAAAGATGAAAAACAGACAGTTATAAGATAAAGATAACATTTCCATGGTGTAGTATATAGTTTGTTCAAAATCAAAAGGACCATGTACACAGAAATCATGAGACAGTGTTTGAATCAGATGAGTCTGTTAATAACTAAAGAATCTATCATATTTATAGCAACCTTAATTCAGCAGTTGTTCCTGAAACTGCATAATGAGTATAGGGGAGCATGTCAGTCCGTCAAAGGCGATTTCAGAGAAAGCAAAGAAATCAAAGCCAGTTCACCGAAACTGATAAAGTGGAGATTGTCTTTTTCTCCACTGTAGTGAGACCTTAGAGTTGGTATATATAATTCTAGGGGGATGTCGGGGGTGTCACCCCACATTGCTTCAGTGTTCACTTAAGGCAGTTTCAGCGAACTGGTTTGGGTTTATTTGCATTCGTCGAAACAGCCTTTGATGGAGTGACATGAATTCTGAGTACAACAGCATTAACACTGACTTACTTATCATGAATCATACATAAGCAGCTCTGTAAAACAGATATGTGAGACCATATTTGCATATATTAAAACACATTTGAAGCGCATTACTCTACCAATAAAGCTCTACAAGAAATACCATTGTAGAGAACTTGAACAGGGGTACATCAAGGTTCACAGTCCTCCCAACTACACAGTGATTAAGTGAATATGGATTTATTGCAGGAGATTACAGTGTTTGGTGTTTTGCGTTTGTTCTGAAATGTAGTCATTTCAGAGTTGATTATATGAAGTGTGAGGAGACAGGGACAGTGCCTCTGCATGGATGTGTGAAGATGGAAGGCCCACCCCACAAAGAAAAAGATGAGATCTTTGAAATGGAGTCGGTCTTTTTTGTTTGCAATCTACTTGCATTTAAGTATTAGCTGCACATTGATGACGGTACCTTGCTATTGTAATAAATTACTATTTAATGAAATGACCAAATGATCTGATGCAGGACATTCCTAAAGATGTGGTAAGAACATTTTTATCTTCTGTCATAAAACTTCTTAAAAATCAGATTTCAGCATCTTCTAATAAAGAAAAATATTCTGACTTGATCTTTTGCACCGGCTGTAGGGAAAACAGTTTATTGTTATGTAATGCCACCTTTTTGCAGATCATCTCTCACAGTTTATTGTTATGTAATGCCACCTTTTTGCAGATCATCTCTCACAGTTTATTGTTATGTAATGCCACCTTTTTGCAGATCATCTCTCACAGTTTATTGTTATGTAATGCCACCTTTTTGCAGATCATCTCTCACAGTTTATTGTTATGTAATGCCACCTTTTTGCAGATCATCTCTCACAGTTTATTGTTATGTAATGCCACCTTTTTGCAGATCATCTCTCACAGTTTATTGTTATGTAATGCCACCTTTTTGCAGATCATCTCTCGCAGTTTATTGTTATGTAATGCCACCTTTTGCAGATCATCTCTCATTTTGCCTCAAGTGCATGCTCTGTCACTAATAAAGTGTGTGATACTGTGGTAAGACCTTGAAGGTTACAGTCATTAAGTAATGTCAGACAGAGTTCAGTGCCTGTAATTATTCTTAAAAAGCATGTTAATGAAAATACTGTCAGTTAATTAACTTTCTGAGTAAATAAAATTAATATTTAAATAATATTCCCAATTTTGGACCTTTGCTCCTTATTATTTTTGGTGTTATCTCTGATTCTTGAGTCGATGATTGCAGTTATACACCTTGGATCATATAGACTTTACACTCTGTGCTTCATACACATTAAGGTTCACCAAGTCTTGGTATATGCAAGTCCTTTCCGTTCCTGAAAATGGTAATGCATGGCTTGCTAGTGCTGCTGCATCAATGGAAGTGAACATGTATTTCCCTTGATACTGTGGTTAGTTTGTTGATTAGACTGTCTGAGCCATGGGTGTAGATTTGAGGCCGTATCATAAATTTTTTCTGGGTTAAATATTTTTGATTGTCCATCCCAGATGAACTGCCAATGATTTGAAAATCCTATTACGTATAGTTAAGAAACTGAAGGGCAAGGGCTGATTGTATCCAATGATCACCTTGTAGGTGGTGTAATCCATGCACAGTCCAGCTAAAATATGTATTATAATGTGACTGCACCTCAGACTGAATGATGTGTAGGTGTAGGGGTCTTCCTTCTTGCATTTGGGAATTTTGGACCATCAGTGATTTGATTAAGACTGGTTGGTAAAAGAAAGCTGACCTAACAGCCTTTAGCCAGTCATTTCACTACCATTATGTAGCATTTAATGGCTTCCTATTAGATGACCGAAGACACATTCTTTCGAATGTGTCTTGGTCGAACTTGAAAAGATGAAAAGGCAAAATCATGAAGTGGCATATAAGCGAATTCTTTCCCTGGGAAAGAAATCGCTTGGCCACATCCATTACTTTGCCATTTTCTTCACTGTAGTGAGTTGATATATTTAAGTAGGGGGTGTTTGTGGGGCACAGCCCCCCACATTGGGGTATGTGGGGGGCAAAGCCCCCCACTTTATGTTATGTTTTAAGTGTTTTTATTTATTTATTTTTGGAAGAGCGATTTTTTTTCCCGTGGGAAAAAAATCATTGTTCTAAGTGTTCGGGTTGGAAGCTTTTGCTTACATCCTCTTCTTTGTCTTTCGGCTGCTCTTGTTAGGGGTCGCCACAGCAGATCAACTGCTTCCATTTCTTCCTGTCCTCTGCATCTTGCCCTGTCACACCAACCACCTGCATGTCCTCTCTCACCACATCCATAAACCTTATCTTAGGCCTCCCTCTTTTCCTGTTACCTGGCAGCTTCATCCTTACTATCTTTTTCCTAATATACTCTGCATCCCTCTTCAGCACATGTCCAAACCAATGTAATCTTGTCTCTCTGGCTTTGTCTCCAAACCTTCCAACCTGGGCTGATCCTCTAATATACTTATTCCTAATCCTGTCCATCCTCGTCACACCCAGTGCAAATCTTAACATCTTCAACTCTGCCACGTCAAGCTCTGACTCCTGCCTTTTTGTCAATGCCACTTTCTCCAACCCATATCACATAGCTGGTCTCACTACCCTCTTGTAAACTTTCCCTTTCACTCTTACTGGTACTCGTCTGTCACAAATCACTCCTGACACTCTTCTCCACCTACTCCATCCTGCCTGTACTCTCTTCTTCACCTCTCTTCCACACTCACCATTACTCTGAACTGTTGATCCCAAGTACTTAAACTCATCCACCTTAGCCACCTCTACTCCCTTGCATCCTCACCATTCCTCTATCCTCCCTCTCATTCACACATATATTCTGTCTTAGTTCTACTGACCTTCATTCCTCTTCTCGCTAGAGCATATCTCCACCTCTCCAGGGTCTCCTCCACCTGTTCCCTACTCTCACTACAGAAATAAGAAGTAAGAAGTAAGAAATAAGAAGTAAGTAATAAGAAGCAAGCTTTCGCTTACATGGGTTTGATAAATCATTGTTCACTTTTCTAAGCTTTTGATGATTTAATATAGACCCCATGTAACATATAGTGCTGTATCTTATTTGTATTTTTAACAGATATATTGCAGTGCATAATATGGCATTTTATTCAGCAATAAGAAGTTTTTTGTGGGTTATTAGTTACAGGGTGTGTTATATCTTGCATTACAACAAGACTGAAGACTGGGATAAAGTTTAAATAAGGAAACCAGGTGAACAAATCCACCATCTAGCTTTCCTATGTGCATATCGACTCTTCCAAGTTACTCATGACTCTCTTTAACCATTTAAATTACTTTTTATATTTAAAGCTATAGTACTACTATTATTTATGACATTCCCTTCTTTGTTTACAATAATGCACAGTCTATGCTTTTAACTCTACAACTAGGCATCTTGAGATGCTGCAATATTTCAGTGGGCATTGGACATTATTTAGAATTTTTTTTTTTATGCACTCCGTTTACCCTGAAGGTCTTTTCAAATTTCTGATAAAGTTGGCTGGATTGTCAGTTCTAGGCAAAGCAGAGTGTCATTTTTTTTCTCAGACTTCTTCATGGCTTGGATCATAGGAGTGGGTGTGTCACCTTCTTCAGAAGTTTTTCGGTGTCAGTTCATCCTGACCTCATTCTATTTCTGTTCCTCCATTCTGCCTTGAAGTATTACTACTGGAAACATTCTCATACTGAATGGGTGGTAAACTAGAGTATGTTTATTTGCAGGTGAAGAAACTCTGACCAAATGTTTTTAGTTTCTCCAATGAAGTTTAATATTATCTTACTGTGTGTCATAACAGTATCTGTCATCATCCTAGATGAAGCTTTAATGTTTAGGTTATTTTGCATTTTTATTTAACACTCTCTCTCCTTCCTTTAAAATTGACATGCTTCTTATTCTTCTCTCATAATATTTGTTCTAAATATGCTGCATTTCTGTCAGATTATGCATTATTTTTCTTAGGAGATAACAATAAAAATAACTTTGGCATACAGTTTCTTGTAAAGCAGTGTTCTGCTTCTCAAGTAGTGACAAGTAACAGTTTATTGCCGATGACAGTTAAGCTTTCCTGAAAATATTCTTGACAGTTTGCATAATCATTTCAGGTTGATCACTGCTTGCTTTGAGGGTAGTAAGGACTGGACATAACATGACAAAGTTCTAAATCCTTTACAAATTTCCAAAATTTTATACTCATGAACTGAGGATCATTGTCTGAGAAAAAATCTAGTATTCTATGCCTAGAAAAATGGCCTCTTAGTACATTTGCCCTGGCTAAACTCACTGTATTTAAAGATGACTGCCACAGACAACTTTGAATAGTGCTTTATAGAGGCAATATAGTATTGATATTTGTGCTGATATAGATCCAGACCGGTTTTGTGCAATACAAAATCCAGAATAATTGTGACGTATCATCTCTTCCCACTTGTTCTGATTTTGTACTTGGGTAGAAATTTCTCTGTTTCTTACGAGCACCTCAACCTGTTCCATCATCTTCTTCATTTTTTTTAAATCTGTTCTGTCATCTTAAGACATGTGCTGTCACCTTGTTCTTTTGTCATACCTGTATATGAGTCATGTATTTCATTCACCATCTGTTGTCTCATTTACATTGTTATAATGACTTTATCAGATTTGAATATTAAACTATGTACACAGGTTAGCTCAACATGATATTGAAAATGTGCCTGAAAATAATGAGATAGCATCATTGCTTTTTCAGACCAGTTCATAATAAATTGTTTCTCCTTTCTTCATTTTCTTAAAGGCATCCTTTTAGCTAGTTCAGTTTATCCAGGAGACTATCCACAGAACATGCAAGTCATAGTCTAGCAATTATTATTATTTTTTTTCTTGTTCAGAAATATGCTATTTAAGGTGTCTGGAGTAAGCATTTCTTTGTTGGATTTGTGTCTCCCTTCCATATTATATTTGTTGCACAAGTCTTGTTTTGTAAAGCTCAGAAGTATTTTCTGCACTTTAGCTGGAGCTTTGAAATGAGATACTATAAAGGTTATCTATAAAGGCTTCTGATCTGATTTTGCTAGCATGTTTTACCATACGTATATCCCTAAAGCTTTTGGCAAACAATTGCTAACATTTAATTTTCATTTCATTTGTTGACCACAGTGGAACACTGATCTCCATGAACTTATTTTCAGACTCAGACCAGGAGCCCTGTTCTGGTTTAGTGATTTAGTAACTGTACTCCTGTGCATCAACTCTATGTGCACCTTATTTAAACGTCTCTCAGTTCTGAAGAGATGTGGCTCTGCTTGAGATTCTCCCAGCTCTCTGTGCTTCTCACTATGTCCCAGAGAATGACTGGACCTTGTCTCTACTGCTTATATCCCAGATATCCTCCTTTCAGTCATTACCCTAAGTTCATACCCATAAGTGAGGATATTGGCATAGACTGACTGGTAAATTGAGATGTTTGTCCTAAGACTCGGCTCCCAATTTACCATTGTAATCTGGTACAATACCTGCAGTACACCCATACTTTGCTCAACCTGCTGGCCCTGTCTAGCATAACTTGTGAACAAGACTCAAAGATACTTAAACACTTCCACCTGAAGTACCTCCACCCCTCACCTGTAAAGAGCAATTCACTCTTATCCTGGCCAAAAAACATGACTTCTGATTTAAAAGTGCTGATCCTTATCATAACTGCTTCACACTCAGCAGTGAACTACTCCAGTGCACACCATAATAACTTGAAGTCAAGAGGATTACACAATCTGCAAACAACTAGGATGCAGCCCTTACATACTTCTACTGAATAGTCTGTAAACGTTAGCTGTGCATTGATATGCTGTTCATGAAATTCAAGGACCAGAGGAGATACAAGGCAACCCATGATGGAGTTCTGTGCCCACCCTGAATGAATTCCACTTAATACTAAGAATGTTGACACAATTTTCACTGTACAAGTACAGGACCAAATGATATGCAAAAGTGGCACAGGTACCCTGATTTGTCAATCCTATGCCTTCTCTAGGTCCACAAAAGAAATGTAGACTGGACTGATAAATTCCCACAACCCCTCTATAACTGGGCAGGGCAAAGAGTTGATTCATTAAGCACCTTATATAGGCACAGGCTTTTGAAAGGTGATTGAGGAGTATGATCTCTCTCTAGTTGGATCACACATTCCTGTCCCTTGTTCTGAAAATAGGGACCACCAGTGGCTGTCCCTTCTTCACCCCATCAACCTATTCATTACTCTTTTGGGGTGGAAGCCAGGCACCTTTGAGCCGAGATGAGAGCACTGCAGCCTGTTCATTTCTTGGCTGTAAGGCCTAATCAGTCCATTCATGTCTCAGAAAGAACTGAGAGCTGGGTAGTATAGAGTGGGCATGTCTGCTAGACCTGAAGCTTCTGACCTCCATGACAGCTGTCTTCAGCTCTGCTATAGATTTCTGCTATGGGAAACATGTTTGCTTCCGTGCACGTCTTCCCTGGCTTAAACATGCATTTCTGTCTGCTCAGCAGACCCTTCTTCCATAGGTGCAATAGCCGCTTCTCCCTCTAGATGTCACCCAAGCATGAAAACACAGCCACCTACTTCCCCCAGGATTTGCAAGCTGGCAACAGCCCCTCCCTCACATTCTGCTTGGCCCATTTCTTCCAGCTCCCAAGTACCCATGCTGCTAATTGAACATGGGTTGCCAAGGCTGCAGTCAGAACTTAATTTTTCTGTACCACAGGAACAGGCAGGAAGGCTTTTTTCTTTAATTTGACAACTTCTCTCGCTGTTAGTGCCCTGGTTGATTATCTTTCAGTACATCACCAACTCACTATATTAGTATAAGCTACATTGAACACAAATGGTCAAAACTCATTAAATTGTGGGGGGAAAAAACAACATTTTATGCAGGGGAAAGCCCTCCTTGCCCCCAAACTCTGCTAATTATACTACCAACTCCAAAATCACATAGCAGGGAAAGGGCAAAATCCCACAGCCTTTTGTGTAATGATTCCTCAAAGCAAATGTCTGCATCCTGCAATGAACTAAGATTTCAGTGAAAAAGTCTTCCTTCCAAAATGTCGAGTGCAGTGAATGTATGATGAAATGCATTAAATCCTGCTGGGCTTACCACCTTGATGATCCTCAGTCATATTTTGGCCTCCTCTCCTTGCATCTATTTAGCCCACTGAAGTCTTGATCAGGGTTACTGCAGTCCCCATTTCACCTTCTCTGGGATATGAGAGAAGCTCATCTGGAGGTTGAAACTGAACTCATTCAGTGCAGAAGGATCTGCTAGGTTTTTCAAGGACACCATCAGTACATGTTTGAAACTCCTGGGTCTATCCAACCACCAACCATGAGACAAAATTTGTTAGAGAGTTGATAGGTGTTTTACCTAAGAAATTGTGTTACTTCTATACAAGGGGAAACATTTTTGAAAGATTATTTGATAAAGAAATTGTTTTAAAGACAAGTGTGAAAGTTTATTGCACAACTGAGTAATAGTAATGGGAGTTTTATAGGTGGAAATTGTTCTGTATGCCCTTTTGTTTTAAAGGGTTTGATTATACTATTGGAAAAAAGTCAATGTGATACATATATTCACTCATAATTCTGAGAGAGTTATTTATGCCATAATATGTTCTTGTGACCTAGTTTATAGAAGTGAAAAAGTTTTAAAGTGAGGTTGCAGAATCACCTTGGCATTCTTTAGAATAAAAACAAAAGAACATCCAGTCGCAAACACTTAATAGGAAAAACATAATGGTGATTAAAAGCAACAAATTTAGAGCAAGCTTTTATTTACTAGGAGGGAGGCTTATAAAATCAAACAACAACTAGTACATAAGAAACTGTTTATTTTAAAATTGAATACTGTGAAACCTAGAGGGTTGAATAGTAGAAGTTGTTTTAAATGTTTTTTTTTGAGAAATGCTTTATATGTTTTTAATATGATTAGTTGGATATTTCTCATTCAATATGTTAATTATCTAAGGGGTATGTGTTACGGTGTATTTTTTTAACTGTTAGAATGCATTAGCCAAGCAGCTAAGTGTGAAGTGTGTTGTTGGAATAACAAATTGTGTAGACTTTTTATGTTTTGGTTTAAATGATTCATAATAGGTCATTAAATATATTGGTCCAGTCATCAATCTGCTTGCCTGAACCAGCTCACCACCAAATGGTGATTATCTGACATCTCTACACCTCTTTAGGACTGAGTACAGAGAACATACATCTCCAGGTGTAATGACATGACTGCAAAGTCTTTTACTAACATTTGTTTCAAGGAGAAACTTATGGTCAGAATATAACTCATCAGAAAAAAAAGAAACTCGGTCTACACATTGCCCATTGTAAGAAAATTGCTGCAAAATGAACCTGAACACAAAAAGAAAACCTAATATGTTTTCTTTTATGATCCCCAACCTATCTGAACCCATCAACTGTTTCAAAAATATAATGTAAGTAAAACTAACAACCATATTGAAACTAGCTTAAACAGCACTGCCACATTTGGGATAATAACCAGGACACAACATTAGACACAATTATTTTATGTGTAAGGTTAAGCCCTCTACCCCCCACCCAGATAAAGTAGGGGATTCAACCCCACTCATATTTTAACTCCACAGTCACACAACTACCAGAAAATGAAAAAAAAAAAATTGCTTCAACTATAGACAATAAACTCAATGACCCATACCAGCAATTGCTGACCAGTGCATTTGGCAGCTTCTGCGGGCTGCAATATGCATTGACAAGGTGTACATTCCTTATCGTAAATGCCGACCATCTCAAGGTGCTACCAAACGAACTTTATGAGCCCCCTCCTTGGATTTAAGTCAGGAACCTTGAATGTACTCAGCATAATACTAAGAATATAGACACACATTTCCTTCTGTTACTAAATGGACCAAGTGACATGCAAAAGTGGCCTTGGAATGCCATTTTGTTGTAGCACATTTGCAGCCACACCCTCTTTAGGTTATCTGTTATCCTTTTTCTACATGAACATTCAAGTCTCTCAGTAGGACTACATAGTTCGTAAGTGATACCCTGTCAGAAAGCCTCTCTACAGTCTCCTGAAGCCTGAATATTCTGAATATTAGTTAGATACATATGCAGAATAAACATCAGAGTTTTTCTTTTTGCTACTCACAGTTATATTATCCATAGGCACAAACTCTAGCTGGACAGCACCCAGCCAGTAGTTTATGAATGTCCCTATTCCCAGTTGGGACCTCTTTTAATGGGAAATTCTAAACAAAGAGAGAGATCATCCCTGTAGAGGTGAGACCTTCTGTATTTAGCTGTTACCTACAAATATTATAGCTTTAAATAACTCATCAGCATCCACAGCATTTTTTGTTTATTTTTAAATTTTATTTCTACATTTTTACATTTTACAAAAATTTCCAAAAGCACAACATTTCCATTCCTCTGTAAAGCACTCCCTTTTCCTGTTATTTAAACCAAAGTGCAATGCTTACTTTCTGACTGTGTATCTTGGATTTACCTGCATTTTCATTCATTATCTGCATTAATCAGCTTGAAACCTATTAGAATTACCTTTATGTTATAGTACTACTTTTGTATATGATGATTAATTATAGATAATGGAGGTTACTTTTAAAGTTTTATAGAGTTTTCCTGTTATCCTATTTTTGTCTTTGGATCAGAATTTAGTATCTTGCATTTGTTTATTTTGTAAATGTAGTCATCATAAGCCAATATCTATATGACCTTTATATATGTATTACATAATGCAAAATGAAATACTGTTATGTTATGAAAGTATCAGGAGCAAATGGAGATACGTAATTATCTTCAGTTCAAAGAACAATTGTATCTGAAGGATATATGGGACATAATATAACCTGGGCTGAGGATGCTGGTAGTGATAGTGATGTACTGTTTCACTTACAGGAACATCTTGTAGTTTTTGGAAAATAGCTACAAGTCACTTTTATGGAGGGCAGTAATTCTGTTAGCACAGGAGAAGATACCGAAAGCAGAAATCCCGTAGTCATAATATAATGCTTCTGGAACTGGCTGACAGGGATGAAACCCTGAATACAGCCTCTGTGAAGTGGGTTCAACTCCAGCAGCCCGGTGTTGGATAAAAAAATTAGGAGGACTGGGAATGGGCAACCAATGTCTGATCGCCTGTTCTGGAGTTAGAGGGAGTTGGTTTAGCCCCACTCAGGAGCTGTGTTTAGAGATTATTGTACGAATGTGGCTCTATGCACAGGAAGTCAGGGAAAATCAGCCTGTTAAACAGTGCACTGACACTACAGCTTAGGACAAGGCCTGTATGCATTCATGCACTCACTCTAGGTTTAGCACACCAAGCACTAAACAGTGCTTTCCAGTCAACAGGGGGAGTAAGAAAAGTGAACACGGGAAAATACAAGATAGGTGTAAATGATGGGTTTCTGATACTTGACTATCACCCTCAATGGGTGGACATAAGTGAAATAACTAAATAGGTAATGCCCCCAGAAACAGGCAAGCATCCAATGATTAAAGTAGGTGCTGATGCTTGGAAAGGTTGGGGGGTGGGCTAAATATAACAAAGTGGTATCACAGAGGCTCACTGGTTAAGCTATCAAAGTCCAAAAGTAGTGAATCTGTATTTACATGATACCTAGACCCCCATCACCACAAATGCACCATCCCACACATGGAAACCAGAGGAGCACCCTGTATATTGTGACTTGTCATTAGTTATAATCAGGAAAAAAAACATTTATACGAGGCTGAATGCACAGCAGTAAGAAATACTATAATCAGGCAATACACAGCATATTCAGTTTCAGAAACAAAAAAAATATTGTTTTGTGATTGCATTTGCCCAAGACATTAATGAGGTCAGTAATCTACATGGTATGAGCCAGAAAAGGCAAACAGAGAAACATGAGTCCTTGGTCACGTAAACAGAAAAGGAGAGGAATTTCAACAATATTACAGAGCTCCAGTTCCGCTATTTTTTTTTTCAGGAAAACCACTGACTTAAAATAGTTGTGATTCCCAGGCTTGATTTAGCTCTGCTTATCACTTTCAGACTAACTAAAAGGAGGGGGTGGGGAATGCGTTGGACCCCCTCTTTATCAGCTGGCTCTTCACTCTGAGTTTATTACATAAAGTGCACAGGACACTCGAGGGAATACTGAACTGCTTCACTTCCCATCTCAGCACATTAACTCCTCCTGTTCCTTCCTTCTACAGCACTGGAAGGTTTGCTTCTCCATAGCTTAGTGGGGATGGGAGCTGGTTTGTTTAGGTTTTGTGTCTCTGTAGAAGATGGCATGTTTGAAGGAATGCAAAATATTGCACAGCCTGTTTGCCTGTTTTGGAAGAGGGCAAAAGAGCCTCTTAAAGAGGGAACAGACTGCTGGGAAACAAGAAGATAGCTAAATTGAAGGAACATCAGCAGGAACAGGAAGGGGGGATCAAAAGAGATCACTGACAAGAAAGAGAACAGGACAGTGAGTAATGGGGTGGGAATGTGTGTGCAACTTACTAAATGAGATTTAAGTTACATCTATGAGTTGTGTTAATAGTAGCTTGCAAGGTGCTGAAAACAAGGCCATTTTCATTTAACGTTTGTTTTGTTCACTCAGGTTCCTTGCTGCTGACACCTTGTTTGCCTTTTACATTGAAGCATTGCAACATTCCTTTAAACAATATGTGCAGTTTACTGGCTCTCGTTAGCAGGAGGCATGGTAAAAAAGGATGACCCTGTGCCATGTTAAATACGAATGTGCGCATGTTCGTCTGTTAACTTTCAACTCATTGAAGGCTATATGTCGGCTTCAGGCACGTGAACACTGTTTTTGAATGATTTTTTTTGCAACCCACCTGCAAGGGAGATCCCCCACTATAACTGATTTTGAGGTAATGAAAACTCAGAGCAAGTTATAAAATAAATCTCCTAAAAGTTCCAAATGCTGTCATATAGCCTCTATAGAACAAAGTCTGTTTGCTTTTTTTATGTTTTTCTTTCTTTCTTTTCTCCAGATAATTTAGTTGTTGTGACTACCTCCAATACTTGCTAGTATACTGTCTTTCAGAGTCCTGTGTTATAGACCTCATCCCCTATCCTCCACCCCCAACTAAGGACACATTCATTGCTAGTACACTCTTCTTTTAGTGACTGGTAGTCATTCTGATTATAATTGAGGTAGTATTACTTATAAGGGCCATCACCCGAATTTTCCACATTTATGGTCTAGTATGGACAGTAACAGCAAGATGTGCTATTCCACGTGCAGTTTCAGCCTCTGTGCTGGAGTTTCTTTGTTGTAGACTCTTTCAAAGGTCACTTTATCACCAGCCTGTATATAGTTCATAGGTAGCTACTTGCTCAGTCCAGCAGACAATTAAGGAGCCGAGTCCAAATTCCCAATTGCCCTGAAACACTGTCTTGTTAAGTGACTTGCTCAAAGTTCAGCAGTAGGCAAAAGAAGGCTGAGGGAATCAAACCCTGTACCACTGGAAGTAGCTTGTTAACAGCTCATAGCCTTAATCCTCTACACCAAGTAGAAGACAATGTTTGATGTGTCACTCTGTTTAACTGTAGATTTGCTTCTAGATCTTGGCCATCACCATTATAGACTCAGAATGCATTACACTTCTTATTCTCTTGAGTTATCACTTGTACAAATTTTATCACAGTAGATTACCCCTTCACCAACAAAACATCCAGATACACAGTTATGTGACCTCTAATCACCAATACCAGTCTATTCATGGAACTTCTCAGTGCTTTTTTCCTTTTATCCAGAAGGATCTCCCACTATTCTTGCATTTTACAAGCAAGTTCGACAAGCAGTGCCACATGTTATGTATAGGAATTCTGGCTTTCCCACATTTCCTAACAGAACTTGTAGCAATATCACACAATTACTGCTCATTTATTCAGGGAGTATGTGAAACAGTGAGTTTGATGGGCTGGACTATGTGTCACTAATGTTGTTTCTTGCATATACAAATGTACAAGCAGGACTGCATGGACCACAGACATACTGCACTATTGGAAGCCCACTCCAAGGCCAGAAGAGCCTGATTAAGTAGCCACTAGGCTGAAGTAGATGCCAACTTCTTTATATAACATATAAACAACTCCCAGTCCAGGATAGGGAGGACAGATTTTTGCTATCCTTATGCCTGAAAAGGTGAGAAGCATTAGTAACATGACAAGCTGTGGATGATGACGTACTACTTTTTTGGATCATCTTTGTATTTTTTTAATTATTTTTCTCTCCTCTGTTGTCTGACAACCCTCATTTCTCCCTTCCTCAGGAGCCAGTGTACATGCATCCATCAGGAAAATATGCCTAGCTCCCTAATCTCGCCCACTGTTGTCTGACACGAGCATCCATATTATTGTGGGAGATTTGAATATCTTCCCCTAACATCTGCATTCTCCCAACCACATGCCTTTGAGGGCTGCCTCAGTGGTTTGGATCACCAGGCCCACATTCTTTCACTTCTATGGCCATTGATATTGTACAAGACTCTGCTTGTATGGAAGCAATTTGGCCAGCAGGAGCACCATTTCTAGCCTCCAGGATGAGCGAGTTGATACAAGCTGCTCACTAAACCCAATCCCTGCATGGCTGTTGTAGTGCTACTAATCAAACCCAGGTTATTGTGGCTGTGGTCAGGGCTTTATCCCTCTACACTACAGACCTCGCATGGCCTCACTTACTTTTGTGTTTACAGTAACGAAACATGCCAGGGGATTACATGATTTTTAGCCTGAATCTGAATCTTTCCTGGTACATGTTGAAAGACGTTTGTGTGGAGGAGGATAAAAACCATGCAAGTCCTTCGCTTAGCTGTTTATGAAAGTATTGATCTGGAAGCTTAGGTTCAGCTTTTCAGGGACTGAAAAGCTTATTTGGCAAAATATTGGATCTGGAAGTGCATTTCATTAGCAAGTGATGCATATATAACCAGATGAAACAATATCTGTCCTCCAAATTAATATACTCAGGCTCAGCTACAGGTTTTTGAAAATAAAGATATGTAAGGGAAAGTTAAAAGCCACATGGGACCATGCTTTTGATAATTACAACTACTGGCAAGAACAGTGCTCAGAAGTTGCAGCATTAATTTTATTGGATCACAATTTTTTCCAACAACTCAAGCTTATTAATATTGCATTGAATTCAATAGGTAACAACACAAGGATGTCTGAGAACTCATTGAATGTGACATCCATCAAATGGCAATTGATCAAGCACAACTTGTCAATCAGCAGCCGATCAAAAAAAAAAAAAAGAAAAAGCTTGTTTTTGGAGGAAGGCAAGCCCCCCCACCACCCCCACCACCATAGGGGATGTACACCCCCACTCCCTGCTAATGATATATACCAACTCCAAGACTGCACTACAGTTGGGAAAGAACAAATTCCCTGATTCCCACCGTACCATGATTTCGCACAGAGCAACTACCAGCACATTTGATTTTGCAGTCAGCTGTGCCAGCAGTTCAGTGGGTTTGACAAGTTGTCATTTGATAACTTGTCAGTACCCTCAACATATATAGAATGTGATTCAGCATGTACAGTGCATGAGGGACATACAGAGGAGATACTGCTTCATGAGAAAGACCGCAACAGAAAAGTATTTTCCCATTATAGAACTATAATTGCTTCTGTTTGCTCACGAGTCAGGAATAAACCCAAAGATATTGTGGGACAAGGCCCAAAATGAAGGACCATTTTAAATAGTAATGTCTTTCAGCTTTTCCCGGTTAGGGGTCGCCATAGTGGAACTCCGGACCGCTAATGATTGGCAGTGGATTTTTATGGTGCTGAGTTGCCAGACCAACGCCCAACCTTCAAAGAAGGCACACCCATTCACACCTACCTGCATGTCTTTAACGTCACTCGACCGAGGGGAGGATATGCAGACTTCACACAGAAGGCACTCCAGCCGAGAATCAAACAGGAGAACCTCTTGCTGTGAGGTGACAACGCTAACCGCTGCGCCACTTAAAAAAGTTGCTAGAACAACAGGTTGTCCATTAACATGCATTGTATAAAGAGTAAGAAGTGTGAAACTCTAATGTCTGGCTTTATTGGCTGACTGTAATCCTCAGTGATTTACCAAAAGTCAAACATTTTCCAAGTGACAGCAAAAATATGAGGCAAAATCAAGGACAGCTGAGAGCTATGGCTGCAACTCTGAATGAGTTAATACATGCTGAGATAAATCACATTATTAAAGTATGACTAAAAAAATATATATATATATATAAAAATTAATGCATATTTTGTGAAAGGATGTCCATGTTGGGTAATGTGCATTGTGAATAGGGAGTTCCGTGTTCCCTCTGCTTTTCAGTAATAATCAGAAGATGCAACATTGGGTGTTGAAATACTGACCTTCAGATTAAAATAAGCAAAGCAGACTAACCATATGCCTTTCCTAACTAAAAAAAAAAAAACTTCCGAACTGTGAAAACATTAACACTTTAGTGCTTTCACTGCTCTCAGTGACCTATTTTTTAGCAGCTGAAACTGTAGTAACATTTTCTAGATTTTTCTTTTTTTATTTTGTAAAGATGGACAATGAAAACATCAGTACTATAATTTTGTCAGGGGCATGTTCAGAGTCACTGAGTGTTCAGTGTTTATAAAGAATTTAAGTGATGTACTGCATTTTTACAGCCTGTATCTCAGTATGCTGTTCACCTGTACATACACAGACAGATGGTCATTTTCTCTTTATTTTTGCCACTTCTGAATGTTTGTGTTGTGTAAGTGAAAGTTATATTTCTGTTGTCCATTTGATGTTATCCTTGACTAATTCAAACATTTGTCTCTCAGGCTGAAGTTAAAATATGTTCTTCCTGTTCAAGAGACAGTAAAAAAGTAGCCTTGCATTCATTCTTACTTGTCATATGCGTGAGGATGGTAGTGGGCCAGAGGTGGTTACGGCATTCTTTGCAAAGCAACAAAATGCCAAATATGTGTCCTCATCCATTTTTTAGAGAACCTACAGATGTGAGAATGGCACTTGCCTTTATCTGTCTATCTATCTATCTATCTATCTATCTATCTATCTATCTATCTATCTATCTATCTCTGTCTGTCTATCTGTCTGTCTATCTATCTATCTATCTATCTATCTATCTATCTATCTATCTATCTATCTATCTATCTGTCTGTCTATCTATCTATCTATCTATCTATCTATCTATCTATCTATCTATCTATCTATCTATCTATCTTACTGCATTAGTTAGCCTGAGGTCATAAGCAACAATGGAAAAAAAAGAAACTCCACAGGTACAATGATTTAATAGAGCAGACTACAATACCTGTGATAATTCAGCAGTACGTTGGTCAAAATTAAATTTCATGGTGTAAGTTGCCTTCTTATTGTAATTGCTAATAATTGTGACAAATGAAATGAGCACTTATACCAGACAGAGTATATATAGAAGCAAAAACAGAAGGGTGTCCCTCTCACAGAATGTCATTGTTTGGGTCCCGGAGTAAGGTAAGAGCACAGCTTGTACAGACTGTTTTCTTAGATGCAGAGGTACTCATTTTAATTCTGTAGGTCTAGATATATGTTTGCATATCTGTGATGATGTGTATTGTAGTTCATTTTAAGATTATATGTATGACTTGTACTGCAGTTCATCCTAAGATTCCAAGTGCAAATTTTACTGCAGTTCATCCTGGGACTGCAAGGATGACTTGTACTGCAGTCCCTCCTAGGACTGCAAGGACTTTGTGTTCCCCTTATTACTGTTAGCCCTTTACCTTATCTTCCATAACACATACTAAACCCCCACCACTGGAAAACTAAGCTGCACTTGCACTAATATGTATTTGTTTTGTAAAGATTAGCTGTGATGCTAGTCTCTCACTTTTTAGGAAAATAATCAGACAGGGCAAATTTTGTTATTGTTTCTTTCCTCCTCTGTTTACTCCTGTATTAGGTTAAATGGAGTTAGTGTTTTCTGCTTATTTGGTTATGTTTTGCTTTCTCTTATCCGACTGACTTATGCCTGAGTCTCTGGTGAACCCCCCCCCTTAATGCCAGGATTTGTGCCCACATTAACGCATTATTGCTTTGGCCCCTCCCTTGAGAAAGATGATGTATGTTTAAGTAACCACAACTGAAGGCAGGCAGCGAGAACAGCAACAAAGTAAGGTACACAGAAAGACAGCTTGTTGTGTTCCTGGGCAGCGATATTCTCCTTTCTGTCCTTCTCCTGATATGCTTTGCACTAATGCCACGATAGCACACATGTCCCTCCTTGTCATGCCTGCTTTTGTTTTTTCAGGTGATGTAACTTGGACGTTTGCCACAGTCCATTCATTTTTGCTGTTTATTCCTAACCATTCCTTTCTAGGAAGAAGAGCTGAGCTTTTGATTTCTAGATTTTTCCATCCTGAAGGTTGCTCCATTGCCTTGAAAATGCCATCTGAGGTTACGGGCACAGATAACATTATGTCTGCTTCCGGCCTGTGGAAGAGTTAGGTTAATGCATCTATCCCAGCTTCTTCCTGCCTTAAGGGATATTTTTTTCAGTTTACAGTGTGATATCAGCCCAATAACAGGTAGTACGAGTATAGCAAACAATACAAAAGCTGTGAGCTGCTAATAAGCTCTGATGTGAAGACTTCAGTTAAATTACATGTTTCCAAATATACTCTGGATAACAGCAAAATACACGCCTCTTGGGAGATCACTGCAAAGAAGCATTTTTGCCTAATAGAGGTTAAAAGGCAAATAAATAATTAAATAGATGTATCTATCTATATATATTTTTTTATACATAAGCTTTTACAGAGTCATTCTTTCTGCACCTGTCTGCGGTTATAACAGGGATCTTCACTTCTTACTACTGTTAATATCTTTCAGCTTGCAGTACCATTGAGTTACATTTGGGGAAAGGGATGCACATATCAAACACACACACATACTCTCTCTCACACACACACACACACACACACACACACACACACACACACACACACACACACACACACACACACGCACACACGTACACGCACACGTATGCATGCAGAACAAAGTAGTTGTCTGTGTTTGTGTTCATCAGTTTCTGTGTGCTGCATAATATGCATAATCTGTGTAATGCAAACAACTGTGTCTACAACGAGAGCCCAGTTTCTCTGAAAAAAGACTATTTTGTATTAAACATGACAAACAGAAGTTAGTGAAGTAACAGATAAATTAATCTTAAAGTGAGGTCAGTTTAAATCTAGTATCTCCTTCTGTTTAGTACCACTTTTTCCTAAACCATTTGAGAGAGAGAGAGAGAGAGAGAGAGAGAGAAAGACATAACAGAATTTTCTTGGGAATAGGCCAGGTTTTCATTGACTCACACTGCACCATGTTATTCTTGGATGCTCCTTTCTCTCCCTTGCTGGAGGAAGCTACAAATCACAAGGGTACTGAGACAATGTGTCTTGACGCACGTTCAGGCCCTCTCAGCCCTCACTGGCTATGATCCAACCCCTGAGCTGTCACCTTTCCCCACCTCCTTCTTGTAGACTCCCACTATCCAGTAGTGCCTGTAGTCCGAATGTCTAGGTGATTGTCCCTGGCTTGGCAGTGTGCCATATGTTAAGTTTGTGAAAAAGAAGGGGGTGGTGTGTCATCACCTATTCTAGAACAGAAGCATATGGAGTACTTCTCAGAAGGGCCAAGTAAAAATAAAAGTTTGCATGTATTGCTTTCGAGAATATTTTATTAACAGGGTTGTTTTTTGTCTAATTCCTTTAGTTAAAAGACCCAAGCTTGGAATAGGTAATCAGAGCACATGCTGTAAAAAAATGAACATAAATTCAAGCAATATCTTAATTAATTTTTTTCAGAGAGTGATCCTGAATTGTGTCCTGTGACATCAGTATACTTTAAAACCACCTGATGCCAAATATGTGTCTGGAAGAAGATGAAAGCAATGCAGTACATGTATATGGATAATCTGGGACCAGAAGCGGATAAGCTTTTAAACATGCAGAGGATCATCTAATGCATAATGATAAATCTGGCACTTAAAATGTATGATATTTTTAGTTAGTAACAGGTATAATGAACCTCACGTTCTGGCACTGTAAGGGAATGCTGCCTTTGCACCTGTTTTCTGAGTAAGAATTGCCCCATTTCCCAAGGGAAATAGTTACTGAGGGTATGATCAGTCTTACAGAGTGGATGATTTTAGGCAGAGCCCAGAATGAATTAGTTGTATTGTCAATTCTTCATGGTATATTCCTCCTGACAGCCAATCAGAGTCTTGTTTTCTCCTTTTGCTTTCTGGTGACTTTAGAATGTTGATTTACATCATTTCATCCATCTTCCTGGCTGGGACACTGGACATCTATCGCTCGCTCCATGTGTCAACTGTCTAGGACTGTTTTCCATCTTTTTGGTCTCCAAAAGAAGATGAGTGCCAAGGGGAAGAATCCACATCTGAACTGCAGTATGTATGTACTGGCCAATTTTACATGAACTTGAATGTGATTCCCAGCATGGTCTAATCTGATGTAGGAAGACAACCTCAGTCATTAGTGCTACAGATGGACACAACAAACTCAGTCAGTGGTGGTATAGAGAGGCACTCTCAGCCTGAATCAGTGGAGATGTGGGTCAGTACTCCATATGTCAGTCACTGATGGAACAGAGCAGACTGTCCCTCACATGGCTAGGTCAGTGCTTTTCCCTCATTTTTTTGTTTTTAAAAATATTTATTTTTTACAAAGCACATATAACAAAATAAAAAAAAACAGTAAAACCAAGAGCAGTGCAAACAATTAGCACCTTCCAAGATATTAACCTGGTTGATAATATAATTAAAACTTCTATCTATGTATACAGACAACATAGTCCAAGCAGGAATATGAAGCCATATAACCTAGAAAAGAACCCACAGAATAAAATACAACAGTTAGAATTAGGCTAAGTTAAAGGCAAAGAGAATTCTGGATAAGTTTGTTGAGGGGACCCTGGAAAATGGATTCTCATCTCATTTCTTCCCACCTGTTTGTAGTTTTCACAGACAGGATATTAAGGTATAGCCAGGGTCTGGAGAGGATTCAGTTTGTGGATGTGAGAGTTACTTCTTTCTTGTTTGCAGAGCTCTGGCATGTACTGCACCTCCAAATTAAGAGGTCATGGTTTCTCTCACAGAAAAAGTAGATTGCACTCTGCAAGTGAGGGGGTACCAGATACTGCAGGTGGAAGAGTTTTAAGCACCTTGGGATCTTAGAGGTTCATATAGTTTAGTCTTAGTGGTTCATACTTTTACTCATTTTATTTCAGAGATATTATGTCACTATGTCTGGTATTATTGCAATATGTGTTGTCCGCTGATTCCTTTTTATAAGTGTTTGGTTCTGCATTAAAAAAGGTATCTTGGGCAATTATTCAAAAGTGAACGCAAAAGTGATTTGGAGCCTGACAAGCAAATAGGGGTAGCACTAACAGTATTTTCTATTGGTCTTCTGGTGGTAAAGTCACACGATGAAGCTCCGTGTTTACACACAATTCAACATCCACATCCTCACCTAGAGTTATGAGATTTTTAGTATTAAATGAAAGAATGCGATTTCACAAACAAGCAGTAGAAATGATGTTCCTTCTCTAGGTAGCTGGGCCATTTTAAGAGGAGATGGTTAAGGTGGTTTTGCATCTTGCAAAGATGTTCCCAGTGTACCTGTAACTCCCACCGGGGGCTTACCAGGCACAGTCTTAAGATGAGGGGGCCCTGTAGCAGACCCAAGACAAATTGGAGGGATTATATGTTTTAGCTTGCCTGAGGATATCTGAAGATCCCATAGGTTGAGCTGGAGAGTTGTACTAGGGACAGACAATTCTGGAATATCCTGCTCAGTTTGCTACTACCAACATGACCCTCAACAAGGCAAGCAACTTAGAAAGTGGACAGGTTCATGGATGGAGAAAAGGAACTCCTTCATATGCCTTTTTCTGACAACCCCTGCAGAACTCCAGATATACAACAGTTATTGCTCTGAAACATGCATATGTACTGGTCTTTGTTAAAAGTGTCTTAGTTATATTCTACAGAATGCAACCTAAAATGTATGGGAATCAACAAATGCCACTTCTGTGTCCACCATAAATGTAAAAATAAACAGGCCTTATGTACACTTCTTGCCTGCATATGGATAGAATAGTAAACAAAGATGGATACTAGAGAAAAAAAACATTATTGCAAAGTAATAATACACAGAATAAGGCTAATTAATGTGCCAAACAGAAGTGTTCTTCATCATCATTATCATCATCATCATCACAGACACTGAACTGTCCTGGAAAGCTAGGTTGTGACCTTAGTCTTTATACTACATAACAAAAGGTATTATGGAGTATATCCTGCTCTGCAGCAAATTCTTGAAAGTGAAAAAATACAAAAAAAAGATTGATAGGATGGAATGTTTAACAGTTAGCTGACTTTTTTATTTTGAATGGAAATACCCAAAAGAACACCCAGCAATGAATGCAATGAGCAACAGGTAAAACAGACTAATATGAGCACACTAAAATTTTCATGAAGAAATTTTAGAAGGAAAAGCTAGTCACAAATCTAAAGCTCAAACTAAGAAAACTAGAATACTATAAAGCAGCAGATAACAGTTCATCACATGAATATGCCTAGTCCATCCCATGAGTGACTGAACTAGCTAAAAACACCCCTTGTGAGAATCACAGTTTCCAAACTGGTCAAAAACATGTAGCTTGAAGGGGGTCACTGCATGGAGAGATTTGTCCTATTCTTAAAGGTGCAGCAAGCCAGAATGATTATATTAAGTGTGGAGATGTAGAACTTACAGCCTTTTCTTGCAATTTGTGGTTGACTGGAATTTCACGCAGTTTGTTCAAAATGTAATTAATTTATGTTACTTTTGAACAACTACCCTTTAACCATCCATGATGTAGGATAAGGTGGATCCTCAGAGAAGCATCCTATTGTGAGAATGGGTGGGCCCACAATTTGACCATTGCAGTACCTGGAGGGATCTCTATTCCCTTACTGGATACTTCCCAGATTAGCTGAGTCCCTAAGTTCCTCTGAAAGACAACTTGACCTCCAGGCTAAAATGTATAATAATATAAATAGCAATGCATGGGTTGATGCAAGGATCCTAGAGTAGTCAGAGTGAGAATAGCAACATTTATCTTCTAGGTTAATAAAATATTTTTGGCAGCAACTAGCTAGGAGGGTGGGACCCCCTTATTGACCAACAAAACAATAATTCAAGCAAAGCTCAAAATCTAAATGGCCATGTAATACCATTGTTATTTAATTATGGCTGCTTGATATCAGAATGAGACAATTGGACTAGAAATCCGCCCTTTATGTACATTTAACATTTTACATTCCTTCCATATTTACATTTTTCCTTATCCTTTTCTACCTGTCCTATTCCCATTCTGAATGCCTCCATGGTTTCTGTCTGCACCATCCATTGAGGTAGCTCATTCCATGGGCTCCCAGCCCTCTCTGTGAAGAAGCACTTTTACCAGTGCAGAGAGGGCTAAGACTCTTGCAGTGTGCCCCCTGTGCCCCCTCATCTTGCCATTGTTCATAGATTTGTAGTTTGGTGAATTAACCTATGAGGAGCTTGATCCTCCAGATCCCATGTTGGATCTTGCTGGTGCCCATGTAGTTGTCCAGCAACTTCTTGAATGTATGAATTGATGGGCTGAATTTAATTTGAGGTGGATAGTTTATTCCATAGGTATAACAGTCTTTGAGATACAAAGTTGTTATAGTTAATGTATGGCTGATTGCAACTTTTACCGACATTGAGTATCTTGTTGTGCTGGAGTAACAAGGATGATATTCCAAGCAAAGAGCTTAAGTAATAAGGGATCTTTTAATGTTTTTTGTGTCAGAAATAGGTCTTTACCAAGACAGAGATAAGATACAGAAAACAGAGAGAGAGTTGATGTATTTTTTCACTTTATGACAACCCTTGAAGTCCTTCATAGTTCACAGTTTATGGTTCAAAATTACTGCATAAGGCCAAAAGCCAATAAAAATGCAGACCCCAGTGTTAATGAGTAAACCTTTATTTGTGAGAAATCATTATTCCTTCTCCAGCTGCATCAGATGGAGTGTGCATACATTACAATACTGCATAGCACATTATAGTTGCTCTTATAAGAGCTGTTTAAAGGAGGATCAGGTGGACAACTCTGTATGCTTTGTAGATGATAGCAGCTGTATAGGTATCAAATGAAAAGTCATCATCTATACGAACCATAAGTTTATTTTCATTATTTTATCTACTTTTAATTGTTGCCCATCAGTCCTATATAAAAGTGGTGTGTGTGTGTGTGTGTGTGTGTGTGTGTGTGTGTGTGTGTGTGTGTGTGTGTGTGTGTGTGTGTGTGTGTGTGTGTGTGCGTGTGCGCGTGTATATGTGTGTTGGGGGGTTGTCAAGTATCTGAATGCTGTATTTTTTGACAATGAAGGGACAATTTCTACTGCTCTATTCATGTGTGATGTTAAGTGCTGGTTGAAGGTGGGTGGTGACTGCACTATTCATGTCTAGTGCTAAGAGCTGGTTGAATGTGGGTGTTGGCTGCACTATTCATGTGCGATGTTAAGTGCTGGTTGAATGTGGTTGGTGGATGCACTATTCATGTGTGATGTTAAGTGCTGGTTGAATGCTGGTGGTGGCTGCATTATTCATTCACAGTGCTAAGTGCTGATTGAAGGTGGGTGGTGGCTGCACTGTTCATGTGTGATGTTAAGTGCTAGTTGAATGTTGGTGGTGGCTGCACTATTCATTTGCAGTGTTAAGTGCTGGTTGAAGGTGAGTGGTGGCTGTACTATTCAAGTGCAGTGTTAAGTGCTGGTTGAATGTGGGTGGTGGCTGCATTATTCATGTGCGATGTTAAGTGCTGGTTGAAGGTGGGTGGTGGCTGCACTATTCATATGTGGGTGGCTGCACTATTCATGTGTGATGTTAAGTGCTGGTTGAATGTGGGTGGTGGCTGCACTATTCATGTGTGATGTTAAGTGCTAGTTGAAAGTGGGGGGGTGGTGGCTGCACTACTCATGTGTAGTGTTAAGTGCTGGTTGAATGTGGAGTGGCTACACTATTCATGTGCAGTGTTAAGTGCTGGTTGAAGGTGGGTGGTGGCTGCACTATTCATGTGCGATATTAAGTGCTGATTGAATGTGGGTGGTGGCTGCGCTATTCATGTGTGATGTTAAGTGCTGGTTGAAGGTGGGTGGTGGCTGCACTATTCATATGTGATGTTAAGTGCTGGTTGAAGGTGGGTGGTGGCTGCACTGTTAATGTTCAATGTTAAGTGTTGGTTGAAGGTGTGTGGTGGCTGCACTATTCATTTGCAGTGTTAAGTGCTGGCTAAAGGTGGGTGGTGGCTGCACTGTTCATGTGCAGTGTTAAGTGCTGTTTGTATGTGGGTGGTGGCTGCACTGTTCATGTGCGATGTTAAGTGCTGGTTGAATATGGGTGGTGGCGGCACTATTCATGCGCAGTGATAACTGCTGGTTGAAGGTGGATGATGGCTGCACTATTCATGTGCAGTGTTAAGTGCTGTTTGTATGTGGATTGTGGCTGCACTATTCATGTGTGCTGTTAAGTGTTAGTTGAAGGTGGGTGGTGGCTGCACTATTCATGAGCAATATTAAGTGCTGATTTAATGTGGGTGGTGGCTGCACTATTCATGTGTGATGTTAAGTGCTGGTTGAAGATGGGTGGTGGCTGCACTATTCATGTGCAATGTTAAGCGCTGGTTGAATGTGGGTGGTGGCTGCACTATTCTTGTGCAGTGTTAAGTGCTGGTTGAAGGTGGGTGGTGGCTGCACTATTCATGTGCAATGTTAAGTGCTGGTTGAATGTGGGTGGTGGCTGCATTATACATGTGCGATGCTAAGTGCTGGCTGAATGTGGATGGTGGCTGCACTATTCATGTGCATTGTTAAGTGCTGGTTGAATGTGGGTGGTGGCTGCACAATTCATGTGTGATGTTAAGTGCTGGTTAAAGGTAAGTGTTGGCTGCACTATTCATTCACAGTGTTAAGTTCTTGTTGAAGGTGGGTGCTGGCTGCACTATTCATGTGTGGTGTTAAGTGCTGTTTGAATGTGGGTGGCGGCTGCACTATTAATGTGTGATGTTAAGTGCTGGCTGAAGGTGAATGGTGGTTTCACTATTCATGTGCAGTTTTTAGTTCTGGTTGAATGTGTGTGGTGGCTGCACTATTCATGCGCAATGTTAAGTGCTGGTTGAAGGTGGGTGGTGGCTGCACTGATGTTCTTCATCTCACATTGCTGCAGTCATAACCTGTGGGTAGTCCGCTGTCCTCGGTCGGCCCGAATACCAAAGAGTTAGGCTGGCGTCGGTCATGGTCGCTCAGATCTGACATCAGTACGCCGTGGTACTAAAGCGCATGACCGATGCCATATCCTCAGTCTTTCTTGCCGCATGGTCCGAAGCAGAAGCAGCGTTTGCAAGTGCCGTTCGGCGTCCTGAAATTTTCGTATTCTGAGTTTCAGACCGAAGACCAAGTTGGGCTAAGTACCCCGTTGGGGAATATTTTTGTCTTTTCTTGCCTCAGTTAAATCCGGATGTCAGAAAAAGTGAATAATTGTATTTCTTGTGGGAAACAGATACCTCATAGGGATTACCACTCTCTTTGTATTCCTTGCTTGGGGCCTGAGCACGACGTAGTCGGGTGTCGCTTTTGTGCTAGATTTAATAAGCGCACCATTAAACGCAGGTTAGATTATGCTAGGCTTGTCTTCGGTAAGCGGTGTAATTACAATATGCCGTCGGATCCTCCGACGCCCGCTACCGCTAAGAAGCGTAAGGAAAATTGTTAAAGTCCAAGCAGGATGAGTCGTCCGTTACGGACGCCGGTTCTTTAGAAACTATGGTGGAATCTGTGGATCCAGCTGAGGTTTCAGCTGAGTCTCAGGGGGAGCCTTTAATTTTGCAGGATGTGGCCTCTCAGGAGTCGGGTCAGGCTGAGGGGGCCTCTCAGGTCTCTGTAGTCCCTTCTTTGCATAAGGTGGTTAGGCCTTCTACTTCTGTCTCTAAGGTACCTTCCAAGGTCAGGCCTGGTTTATCTTCCTCTGGCGTCAGCCCTAGTTCTGCAGGTTCTGTACCTAAAAAGCATATGCTGAAAATGGCAGAAGATTTGATTACCTTAATCAGGGGTTCTTTGCCCCCTCCAGATAAGAGGCCTAGGGTGGAGCCAGAGGTGGAAGGATTGGAGCATTCCTCAGATTACTCGGAGTCTTCGGCTGAAGACATTCAGGATTTTCCTCCTTATTCTGATTCAGATGCAGAGGATTCTAGCCCTTCTGCTTCCCCCCCAGAGGATTTTTCTTTTTCTGAAACCCTGCATTCCATGAGGGAGCATTTTAAGTGGGAAGGTCAGGATTTCTCAGATTCTAGAAAGAGACTTAGGGAATTTTTGTTTTTACCACAGCATAGGCCCTTGGCTATACCCCCTGTTTTGGATGTTGTTCAGGATGTTTTCTCTGAAGCTTCCCTTAATCCTGATTCTTTGCCTCCTGCCCCAGTCAAGCCAGACAGGTATTACAGAGTGCCAGAGGCTCATAAATATTTGTATAAGAGCCCAAGAGCTGGCCCGGAAACTATTAGCCAGGGACCTAAGGGTGTCAGGGCTTCTGTTGTAAAGAATCCAGTTCCTATGGATAAAGATTCTAGAGCTTTGGATAGGTGGGGTAAATGTGTATACCTCTTCCACTCTAGCAATGAGGGCTTTGAATTGCCAGTTTCATATGCTGAAGTACCAGAATTTTCTCCTAAGTCAGTTAAAATCTAAGGTAGATGCTTTGGCAGAGGGCATTGAGTGTAAGGAATTGCAGGATTTAGTTCATGCCTCTGATCAGGTGGGTAAGCATTCTTTGCAGTGTGGTTTTGATGCTCTTCAGGCCTCTTCCAGGGTGGCTGCCACTGGATCAGTTATTCGTAGGCATGCCTGGCTTAAGGATCAGAACTTGTCAGAGCATGTTAAAGCTCGAATTTTGGATGCTCCCCTTCAGTCTGAAGTTCTGTTTGGTTCTCCTGTGGAGTCAGTTTTGAAGAAAATGGAAGACAAAGCTAAGTCTATGCAGACAGTTAAGGATTTTTTACAGGTGCAGCCCCCTAAGTTTAGCAGAAATTGGCCTACTAAGGGATGGGCTTATCCTTCTTCTGATTTACAGTCTAGGGGCAGATCTAGACGTGGTAGGGGCAGAGCTCATGCTCAGGGTTCTTTCAGGCCTAGGATGTGGAGTTCCCCTGCACAATCTTCTGGTGAGGGCAGGGGTCAGCCTTTTCGTAAACAGACCCAATGACCTGTACCTCCAGCTGCCAGATCCCTCCTGTCTGGCAGCTCCTCTGGGAGGAAAGTTGGCACTTTTCAGGCAAAATTGGCTTTTAGTCACTCAGGACAAATGGGTGTTGGACATTATAGATCGAGGCTACAAGTTTTATTTTCACACCTTGCCTCCTTTCAAAGGCATGCCAGACGTTCCTTCTCAGCAAAAGGTGGAGGCTCTCAAACAGATTTCTTTACTTCTAAAAATGGGGGCTATCCAGGAGGTCACTCTGTCAGAAGTAGGCCTAGGATTTTATTCTCGCCTGTTTCTTGTACCAAAGAAAGGAAACACTTGGAGGCCAATTCTGGATTTGTCTATTCTCAACACATACCTGGACATTCCAAAATTCAAGATGTTAACTTTGCAACAACTTCTGCCTCTATTGGGCAAAGATCACTGGATGGTAACTCTGGATCTCAAAGAGGCTTATCTTCACATTCCTATCAGGCCCAGCTGCAGGAGGTTCCTGCGTTTTTGGGCTGGGACTTTACATTATCAGTTCTCTGCATTGCCCTTTGGCTTATCTACTGCGCCCAGGGTGTTCACAAAGGTCCTGGCTCCGGTGATAGCCTTCTTAAGGTTAAGGGGAATACAAATTTATCCTTATTTGGACGATTGCCTGATTCTGGCTCAAGACAAAGTCAAGTTACTTCACCATCTACAGTATGTTATGGCAGTGTTAAGGTGCCTAGGGTATTCTGTGAACGAAACAAAGTCCAGTCTAGTACCCTCTCAGGACATGTGCTTTCTGGGTGTGAGACTGAATACAGCCTCTCAGATGGCATTTTTGACCCCAGACAAACAAAGAAATCTTACCCTTTACTTCCAACAATTGTCTCTACGGTCCAGGCTGACTGCAAGGACAGTCCTTCAAGCCTTGGGGTTCATGGCATCTTGTATTCTGGTGCTTCCCAATGCCAAACTGCATATGAGGAAGCTACAATGGTATCTCAAAAGCGTATGGACTCAACACTGCCACGATTTGGACACTGTCATTCAGATAATACCTTGCATCCAAAGGGAATTTTTGTGGTGGGCTCAGGAATGTCACCTAAACAAGGGACTCTCTGTGACCCGACCAGAGGCGAGTCAGATCTTAATGACAGATGCCTCAGACATGGCTTGGGGTGCACACTTCAATGGAAAATGGGTTCAAGACACGTGGCCTGCCAGACTACAACATTTGCATATCAACATGAAGGAGATGTTAGCAGTCCAATTTGCATTGATGGCTTTCAAGGATCTACTTCACCCAGGACAAGTGTTGATTCAGACAGACAACACGACAGTCATGTGGTACATCAACAAGCAAGGGGGAACCCATTCGTACCCTCTTTGCAGACAAGCTATGATTTTGTGGGAGACTGCTCTCAGTTTGCACCTCACTCTTCAGGCAAGGTTTCTGCCAGGAGCACAGAACTCCTTAGCAGATGTTTTGAGCAGACAGATGGTGGATCCCCACGAGTGGAAATTGGATCCTCATGTTTTTCAACAGTTGACGGTGGCTTGGGGGACACCAGACATAGATCTGTTCGCTTCTCCACTGAATTACCAACTGCCAAAGTTTTGCACAAAGCTATTTCACCCAAAAGCTTGGAAAGTGGATGCTCTATCATTCAGTTGGAACAACCTTCACGTTTATGCCTTTCCTCCTCTGCCTCTCCTTCCCAAGGTGTTCCTGAAGGTCAGGCAGGACAAGCCTTGCATGATTCTGATAGCCCCGGATTGGCCACGGCAGCACTGGTACCCTCTGCTGAGGAGTTTAGTACGGGAGCCTCCTTGGCCTTTGCCATTAATTCCACACCTTTTGTCCCAGGCAAGCAATCATTTCCGCAATGTCAGGATTCAGTCCCTGCATCTGACAGCCTGGCGTATTCTGTTTTAGACCCTGGGGAGTCGCAGCTTCCTCAACAAGTTTTGAATGTCATTTTGGAGGCCAGACGGCCTAGTACAAGGAAAGTTTATGCTGATAAATGGAGGAGATTTTTTCTTTGGAGCAAAACAAAGAGCTTTGATGTTTCAGTACCTAATTTGAGTGTTTCACTTCAGTATCTTACGGAATTATTAGACAAGGGTTTGTCTTTCTCCTCTGTAAAAGTTCATGCTGCAGCCATTTCTGCTCACTATGACTGTGACCCACCATTATTCTCTCACCCTTTGTTTAAGCAATTTCTTAGAGGGGCAAAGAATATAAGACCCCCACGTAGAGCTCCTACTCCTTCGTGGGATCTCAATTTTGTGTTGGAAAAGCTCACTTTACCTCCTTTTGAACCTGCAGCTACATCTGAGTTGAAGTTTTTGTCTTGGAAGACTGCTTTTTTGTTGGCCATTACGTCTGCTAGAAGGGTATCTGAATTACAGGCTCTAATGGCAGTTGAACCCTTCCTGATATTTCATAAGGATAGGGTCTCCCTACGTACTAATCCTACTTTTATGCCTAAAGTTGTTTCTAATGTGGCCTTAAACCAATCTATTCATTTGCCTACATTTTATGCTGATCCCCAAAATAAGGGGGAAAAAATTTTGCACTCTTTGGATATTCACAGGCAGTTACGTTATTATTTGAGCAGAACTAAAGGGTTCAGACAGTCCCAACAGTTATTCATTTCTTTTGCCTTGGGTTCTCAAGGAAAACCTGTTTCAAAACAAACTATTTCTAAGTGGATTGGCCACTGTATTGCTTTTTGTTATTCTCATCATGGTAAGGAGGTTCCAGCTGGAATCAGACCTCATTCCACTAGGGCTACTGCCACTTCTACTGCTTTTTTAAGGGGAGTAGCTACTAAGGATATTTTGGAGGCAGCTACCTGGAGTTCTGTGCACACTTTCTCTAAACATTACCATCTCCCTCTTTATTCCAAATCTAGGGCTGGGTTTGCCACTGCAGTTTTACAGGGCATGTTAGCAGCTCCTAATGCTATCTGATTTTACCAACCTCCCTTTACCTTTGCTTTGGGATTCTACCCACAGGTTATGACTGCAGCAATGTGAGATGAAGAACATAGTACAGTTTTGTACCTACCATAAATGTAGATGTTCGAAGATCCACATTGCTGCAGTCCAATTTGCCCTTGGGGTGGCTGTGTGGTTTGTGGTGTATCTATTGTTGCTATTTTGGTGATTGGGTATTTTTTTTCTATTTTTGGCTATGGCCTTTCTTTTTAAGGCCTTCTGACATCTGGGGCAAGAAAGACTGAGGATATGGCGTCGGTCATGCGCTTTAGTACCACGGCGTACTGACGTCAGATCTGAGCGACCATGACCGACGCCAGCCTAACTCTTTGGTATTCGGGCCGACCGAGGACAGCGGACTACCCACAGGTTATGACTGCAGCAATGTGGATCTTCGAACATCTACATTTATGGTAGGTACAAAACTGTACTTTCATGTGTGATGTTAAGTGCTGGTTGAATGTGTGTGGTGGATGGTCTATTCATTTGCAGTGTTAAGTGCTTGTTGAAGGTGGGTGGTGGTTGCAGTATTCATGTGCAGTGTTAAGTGCTGGTTGAAGGTGGGTGGTGGCTGTACTATTCATGTGCAGTGTTTAGTGCTGGTTGAAGGTGGATGGTGGCTGCACTATACATGAGCAATGTTAAGTGCTGGTTGAAGGTGGGTGGTAGCTGCACTATTCATGTGTAATGTTAAGTGCTGGTTGAAGGTGGATGTTGGCTGCACTATTCATGTATGATAAGTGCTGGTTGAAGGTGAGTGGTGGCTGCAGTATTCATTCACAGTGTTAAGTGCTGGTTGAATTGGTTGGTGTCTGCACTGTTCATGTGTGCTGTTAAGTGCTGGTTGAATGTGGGTGGTGGATGCACTATTAATGTGCAGTGTTAAGTGCTGGTAGAAGGTGTGTGGTGGCTGCACTATTCATTCACAGTTTTAAGTTCTGGTTGAAGCTGGGTGCTGGCTGTACTATTCATGTGTAATGTTAAGTGCTGGATGAATGTGGGTGGTGGATGCACTATTCATGTGCAGTGTTAAGTGCTGGTAGATGGTGTGTGGTGGCTACACTATTCATGAGCGATGTTAAGTGCTGGTTGAAGGTGGGTGGTGGCTGCACTATTCATGTATGATTTTAAGTGTTGGTTGAATGTGTCTGGTGGATACTCTATTCATTTGCAGTGTTAAGTGCTTTTTAAAGGTGGGTGGTGGCTGCACTGTTCATGTGCAGTGTTAAGTGCTGGTTGAAGGTGGGTGGTGGCTGCACTGTTCATGTGCAGTGTTAAGTGCTGGCTGAAGGTGGGTGGCGGCGGCACTATTCATGAGCATTGTTAAGTGCTGGTTGTAGATGGGTTGTGGCTGCACTATTCATGTGTGATGTTAAGTGCTGGTTGAAGGTTATTGATGGCTGCACTATTCTTGTGCAGTGTTAAGTGCTCTTTGTATGTGGGTGGTGGCTGCACTGTTCATGTGCGATGTTAAGTGCTAGTTGAATGTGGGTGGTGGCTGCACTATTCATGTGCAGTGTTAAGTGCTGGTTGAAGGTGGGTGGTGGCTTCAGTATTCATGTGCAGTGTGAAGTGCTGGTTGAAGGTGGGTGGTTGCACTATTCATTTGTAGTGTTAAGAGCTGGATGAAGGTGGGTGGTGGCAGCAGGGTTATGAATAATGTTTCCAGGTTTGCTGTCATAAGTCTATTTGATAAGATAGACAATGGAGTCAGTTTTGACATTTAACAAAAAAGTTGTTAAGAAAGAATGGCCCCAGGATAGAACATTTAGGGGTCCCACCATTGACAGGGGATGATGAAGATAGCAGTCCTGTTCTTCTTGCTTGTTTGGGGTCATGCATTATGACCTCATGTACCTTCAGATCCCACAGTTTATAAAGCCGCAAATGGCAGAAAAGGTGACAAATGTATACCAAATTAAAATGGAGACATAGTGACAAATAAAAGGAACAAATTTAGTAAGTGTTTTCATTTAGTACAATAACCAAACTTCTTCAGACATTAAAGTACACCTTCTTCCTTATTTTATACCCACATACACAGGAAACTACATTTCTAGCAGCCAGTCCAAATGCACTTTTAATTAAACGATAAAATTGAAATCTTGCCTATTTATTTAATTTAAAGCAGCAAATATTGTTTATTTACGTAACTTGTGTTCAATAAAACAATACATTATAAACATATATGATCCCTACCTATCAAAAGTTTTTAATTTTAAAAAACTAGAACTAGATACCATATCGTTCATGCCTGATAGGAAGGTAGCATTCAAAAAAGTTTGCCACCAGTTTTCCTTCTGTTCCAAATAAAGTTTCTAAGACCACCTCAAGGATCTCTGTTAACCTGCTGTAACATGACAAACTTAAAAAGATGATCAGGAAACAAAATGAGGTGTCTGTTTAAAGCATTAGTAACTTTTTTTCACATGGGATTCAAGTTTTGGTTTGCCCAGGACCTGGTACTATGTCAGTATTCCCTCTATACATTTTAGTCTGTCTACCTAGGGACATATGCTTCAACATTCTGTTCACTGCTGTTAGAGTCCTCTCACTCTGCTCTTGGTGACCCATTATAGTTACCAGCAGTACTCCTAAATCCTTTTAATACTCTCTCATCATCAGTTTTACTCTGTAGTTACAAAAAGCTAACTAACTAACATTTGGAAAGTACTTGGACACCAGACTTTTCTGTCAATATACACACCGATGATATCCATATTCATACTATTCCTATCAACAGAACTGGGATAATAACACCAAATCCACTAACATTTCTGCTTGAGATGTTTATGAAGCTTTGATTAAATTGTAACTACAATTCCAGTTGTAATGTGTTCACTACAGGTATCCATGTCTTTAGGTTTTTAATTTCAAGAATAGGTCTGCCTAGTTTCATAATTTTTAGCCTCCAAGGAAGTAGTTTGCCTGACCTATCTCTTTAACCCAAGTCTAAGTTGTAACCCCCAATAGGTTCAGTTTGTTCTACATAATGCTATTGGAATTGTACTGTACTTTTCTAAGGCCTAAAACTAGGAAGAGTTTTTAAGTACTACTCTAATTCACTAAGTGAGGAACATGACATGAATCAATGCAATAAGTGCCTGAAGTTTGACTCTATCAATGTTTGACAGTGTGGTGGGACTCCTGGCTTACTTCACTATCCCGAGGCTGGTGATAGTTGAATGTTTCTCTTGATGGTATCAGCAGAGTGCTCCACATGCATCCTCAGACCTCAGTCAGAGCACAATCACAAAGATGGAACCCTGGAATATAGGCCAGAGATAAGCTGAACCTCATCCTTCACAAGTGTGAAACTCTAACCAATCTTCCACCCTTTGTAGTTGGCAAAAGGCCTAGGGAAGATGTGACCCAAGATTCCATGCTGGGAGACATGTTCTGCTGTATAAGTGCCATTTAGCCCTGATTGATTGGACAAAGTTGAAGCTGACCAGCCTGATTTCTGGACACTGTCACCACAAGCCTCAAGTCAGGAATACGCAGGACTATTCAGCAATGTATTTTTTGGTCATATTACTACCTGTCTTTTAATATTGTTACATTTTACTGTATCTGTTTTTACAAAAAAAAAATAAATAAAAAGATGTTATACAAAAGGAATACTCAGGACTGTGGCCTTTTCTCTCATAGTCTCCAACAGGCCTAAACATTTCTGTTGTCTGAGGCTGAAGTTGGACATTGGGTCCCTCCACACTAGAGCACATGGCTCAAGTTAAGGCTAAGGCATAAGCAAATATTTAAGCCATGGTTATAGAACTACATCTTTAGAGACTATATCCTGATGTCAGGACTGGCCAAGGCATAGGCTTCTTTTTTTTTCCACACAATGCCATGGCAGACTAACTTCCAGACAAGTTTCCAGACACAAGTTGCTTTTTAGCCAACATGCAACCTATGAATGTTACATTCACTCTTTACATAAGACAACACACAAATTCATGACTGGAGCTAGTGTGGACGTGGGAGTCCATCTCTTGTGGGGCCCTATGAACAGTCTGTAGGTTTGGAGAATATGGTTTCTGAGATGAACAATGACAGTCAAGTCCCTCTAGCTCACCCTTATATGGCCCCTACTTTGGAGATGCCTAGAGGCTTATGAAGACCTCTTTGGACTTATCCCAGGCCCTATCCCTTCTCACCAGCATGGCATAAATGTATATCTGAGTGAAAAAGTGAAAATGTCCAGGGTCAACCCATCCATGGAGCTGATGGTCAAGAATACCAACTTGGCAACCTGCAGGCATCCATACTGTGCTCCTGTGGCACCCAAGAAGTTGAATGCTGTTACAAGTTTTCAGATGAATACAGCAAGTTCCTTACAAAGCACCCACGAGCTGACTCCTACGTGAGCTCATCAGTCCAACATAGGTCCTAGTGAACACAACATTTTGCTAATTTGGTGTCAGACAAATAGTCTAAAGCATTAGGTAGGTGTGATAAGACACTGCATTCCTGTGCCACATTGGGGCTTAGAGGATCCAATTACACCTCTCACCAGACCAAACTCCTGTGCTTCTTACTGGACTGCTATATAAATTTCTACAATTCTGATTGTGTTGATGCAGAAGTTAAAACTACAGGTTCAGGCATGTGCCTATGCTGTATGGCACAGCTGAGATTGTCCTCTGTAAAGGAGAGCTCATGAGGAACATTCTGGATGCCTCTTTTAAGGCAAACATGCTCCCTAGTGAGGTGTTTCAAGACTTGGTGGATGATCTATTAACAAATTAAGCAGGACCACACCACATTAGAATATCTGTATGATTTCCCTACATCCTCCTCCTTTTAAGAGCTAGTTACTTCCAAATGTGCAAACAGGCTTCATGCCATTTATGGAGGGCTGTTAGAGCATCAAACTC
Organism: Protopterus annectens; assembly: GCF_019279795.1. NCBI lineage: Eukaryota > Metazoa > Chordata > Ceratodontiformes > Protopteridae > Protopterus > Protopterus annectens. Next base: position 581,709,243 of record NC_056741.1, on the reverse strand, counting down.
TATCCTCCTATTGTGTCAGTCAAATCACTCCAAAGAGGATAATTTTATTAGCCTAACTACAGCACTCCTAACTCTGGTTGGGAGCTGCTCATAGTGGGGGAGGTAAAGCTTTTCTCTGAGCCAGCTTTGACAGTCATTTTAACTTCTGCACAGGAAAATAAGTTTCTTGTGTGGCGAAAGCCAGGGTACATTTTGGCTAGGCTTATATAGGCCCTACTTACCTATGAACCTATGAACCTATTACCAAGATTAATTGAGTCATGGCTGGCCATTTCTTAGAGCATGTATACCCCCTACTCCAACCAAGCCTGACTAGAAAGACCCTCACTCACAGCATCTTGCCTTGCAGTAGTAAGTAACTTAACTAGGGAACAATAATTCTTTTAGATTTAGTCAGGAATATAGTGAAGCTTAGTTTAGATGTTGTTTTTCTTTATTTGTCTGAGTCTGTCTATCAATGTTCAATATTTTCTGTGATTTGAACTCTGTGGTTTACTGTGAATATATATTCAGTATTTTCATGTATTTTATTATTTGTTATTATGGCTTGTTCTTGTAGAAAGTATCTAACCTTTGAGAGTACTTATATTTATTTGGTGACACTGTGTGGGCCACTCCAGAAGGCCTAGCCATCTTGGTGAACTACTACCATTTGTATTAGTATTAATATTACACAGTATAATTGGATAACCTTTTAAGAGCCTTATAGTAACTGACTGGTGGCAGTGATAACTACCTTATAGTCTGGGCAAAGTTGGTTGAGGAGATAATCTGTGCCAGCTTTTCCCAGGTATGTGTGTGTGAAAATTAAATCTTAAAAGAGTGTGTGTGTCAGCTACTTGGGCAGGGACATAAAGCACTGGGTTTACAGAGAGGTTGTTGGAGGACTTGGCTTGGACACTCGGCTGAGGACCTACCCTACAGCTCTACCAGTGGAGAGTCTTACTGGGGACCTGGAGGGAGACAGATATAGAGACATCCAGACCCCAGGCTGAGTGTGTTCTGTGTGTGCTCTTAAGGGAAATTGTACTTGATGCAGAGAGGTCTGCATCTGGAAATACTGAGTGTATCCATTTGTATTCCAAGTGCACATTCCTCTCCAGTGTCAGTGTTGAGGATTTAGGCTCCTTGATTACTGGTCTAGCATGGGGATGATACATATTGGTGCCCATCATATATTGGTAGCAGTGGGAGGGCATTACATCCTCCCACATTCCAAAGACATGTGACTGGAGCATTTCTCTCCAGGCCTCTGCTGAAAATAGAATCTGTCCTAGTCAGACTTTCCTGTGAAAAGCAATCCTCGGTGCACCTCCATGGCTTCCTGGTCAGAAAATGTTAAATAAATAAAATGCCCTCAATCCTAATTCATTATTTGTTGCAACACATTGTCTCCCAAAGTTTTGTACCTCACACAGGGTAATAGTAATGTATCCAAAAGTGAAGAATGCCTCTGGGCAACTTTTTGTGTATGTCTGGGGACTGGATCTAATATCCTTTTTTGTGATGCTGTAATGACAATTCAGCATTCTGTTGGAGTGGCTAATGTGGCACTGATCATGATATCTGTTACTAGTTATTTTTTCCATCTATGGTCAATGAAGAAATCTTCACTGGTCATTCCTCCTTTTCTGGTCAAGAAAGGAGTCCAGTCTTTCTCCTGTAGCAGAGAGTTGGCCATCATCTGGGTCTTCAAAAGTTAGTAGCATGGCAAGAAGTTCCAGGCCATCAGGCTGGTTGACAATTTTATTCATTCACAAAGTATCTCCATGAATCATATTCATAAATCCATGGTGTATAAGAATAGACTGCTCTGGACACATCTTGGTCTGGTGAGCATTTGTCAATTCTATAGTCTCTTGCAACATATGCTGGTTTGTAATGAAACTTCTCAATGGCCATTGCTCATGTTTCAAAATTGGTGGTCATGTACTCATCGTATTATGTAAGGTTTAAAAAATCAGGACTGTTTTTAGACCTATTTTCAGGTACAACACATCTGACTTGGCATTAAGGATTGTATAATTTGGATTTCTGAAGGCAAACAGAATTTTCAGTTTGATGTTGCAAAAATATGTTGTCCAGGATCCCGTTTTACTGTCTTCTTAAACATTTGTACAGCTGTTGCTATCAGTTCTGTGGTGGCTGGATGGGGAAATGTAGATGAAAATGATTGATACTGCCCTGTGTAATGAATGCCTTGAACTCTTGTGATATCATCTGTAGTCCATTGTCATTTACACTTTGATAAGGCAATCCATGTCTTGTAGACATCCATCCATCCATAACTCTCTTTTTCCCATTTTTGCACATGGGGTCAGTGTGTCATATTGTAGACATATTCCTTAGTAATCAATTTCTCCTTTCAAAGGAGGCTAAGTCTGTACAAACAGCATTTGGCCAGCTGGGATACCTATCCACTACAGTCTGGCGCAAAGTATCTAGGAAAGGGGCTGTAAAGTCAACATGAACATGGTGGTGGTGGTGAGCACATCTCCCAGTGTAGTTCCTGGTTCTTACTGTGATGCATTATATAACAGTTCATATCTTATGTACTTGTGCTAGGCTACCACAAGAAACCTCAGGAAGGGCTTTTTTGTACTGTGTCAAGCTGTATCTTTAGGACAAGAATCAACAGTATGGAATGTGGTTTTACTGAATTCAGCAGTTTAAATTTTATACTAACATGCCTTGACACACTTTGTTCTTTTCATGCTGTGAAAGTGCGATGAAATACATTATTCTCTAAGTAATCCTTTTGAGCTAAGTCATACACTTATAACAAAACAAGGACATTCCCTGCTTCTCTCTGCTTAATAACATTTCCCTCTAGTAAATATTTAATATAGAAGTATAATATATATCCAGGGGATCAATGGGCCTTGTTTGACTAGTTCACCATAGTGTATTATTGTATGACTAGGCCTCTAACACAAGAACCCAGCAATTCACCTCAGAACCGCCTTCCTTGCTGTTGGTTTCTCCTGCATTCACTAGCATATGAATGGGCACCTAATAAAATAACCTAGAATTTCAAGTTTGTTGCAGTCCACAGGGAGTCATCTTCTTGTACTTACAATGGATCCCAGTGAATAGTAATGTATGAAAAGCATGACTTTCTTTATATATACATATTAGTTAAACTTTTTTCTCTCCTCAGCCAAGTCTAAAGGGTTCTCTGCCTACTAGACATAGTATTTGTTGGCTTTCATCACAACGTATGAGATAAACGCAGTGGGATTTTAAGATACAACTCAGTTTTCTAAGCATTCTTAGATTTTGTGAGATACAGTATTTTGTTGCATTTCATTTTACAAGTTTTGAAGTCCATGTTTGCATATTACATTGTCACTGTAGTGCATTCCACACATTCTGGGCTTATTAGCATAGAGTAAGTAAACAGGCAAACTCATACCTCTCAAACTCTTAGTACAAGAAATGTGGACAAAGCCAATAATAATGGAGGAGGGGGGGGGGCAAAGGCTCCAAATAGGGACACATTTTAAATATCGCTCTTATAAATTTGGAAAGTTTCTAGAGTAAAAGTTGTGTTAGCATTCATTTTCTGAAAGATATGAAGACTGAAACTCAAATGTTTGTCATAACGTAGTGACTTCAGTCCTCTAAGGTTTGACAGAAAACCACACATTTTATAAGAAACAAACCAAAAATATGAGTAAAAAATCTGGACTATTTGCAAAAATCTGGGCAACTGAGAGGTATGGATCACTAGTGACACAAATAACTGTATTAAAAAAGGCTCATGTGCATTCACCTTAGGGGTGTGAACCAAAACAGAAGAAAACAAAAGAGCAAAACTCTCATAATACATGCAGCTAGGATCCAACTAGAAAGATCCTGCAAACCACAGAAACATTTGTGCAAAGATATTTGCAAACCTGTTTTTATCAAGGTGCCATGGAAGATATGCAAATTCCCCATAAAAGTGAAAAGTACTTTAAACACACTGCCACATGATTCCAAAATGACACGCATGATTTTGGAAAAATCCACTCTGGCCAACAAGCCAGATTCCACTAACTTTGGATATATTTCACCCTTGCTTGGGCTTTTCAGCACAGCATAAATGGAGATCTGTGTTCTGGAAAACTCAGCTTAACAAGTAACATCATATGTGTTTACCTTAGGGGCAGCCACCAGGGAAGACTTCTAATTTTTGGCTTCTGGACTACAGCCCTTCCAAATAAATGGATTTCATTTACTTTATACTTAATTTGTGTAAAGCAGTCAACTTTCTCATTTAGGAACTCAGAAATCACATAGTTACATAGCAGACATGCATGGAGCTCGGATTTCTGTAAAAAGTTGATTTATTCAGCAGTTTTTTTAAGTAATCCAGCATCTAAGTATGTGCTCTTTAAGAGAATAAGATAATACTGCCTTATTACCTATCCTTCTGCTGCTGATTTGAAGATTATAAAAGGTGCTTCAAAGTGATTCTGCTTGGGCTACTAGAAAAAGCAGCAAGCAGCCATTTCACTTTGGTTTAGGATGTATCAGGTGACTGGTGCCTGAAGCAGCCTGATAATCAAAAGTGAAAGATAGCTGTTTGTCGTGGAAAGACTCAGACGGAGTAAGGTGACATACTTTCTTAAATTAAACACATTTTTATTAACTAATACTGTACTGTTGCATTATTATTGCAGCTAGCCTGTAGGTTGGAATGTATTTTTTTATTTTACGTACTTGAATACCTTTAAGTATGAATGTGTGCATGAGTGTGTGTGTGTGTGTGTGTGTGTGTGTGTGTGTGTGTGTGTGTGTGTGTGTGTGTGTGTGTATGTGTGTGTATGTGTATGTGTGTGTGTGTGGGGGGGGGTTCCAGTGGCTTACACTATATGTGGCTGAGAGCAATGAGCTGAAGTACAGTCTTGCATGGGTGTGTGTTGAGGGGAGCACAATGTATTGCATTGTGTGTGTTTGACATTAACTAAATTAAACATATTACTTCAGCCATCATGCATTTATTTATTTGTTCATTTCACCATAGTCAGATATATTGACATGTACACAGTCGATAGTGGCTATAGATGATGTGTGTGTGTGTGTGTGTGTGTGTGTGTGTGTGTGTGTGTGTGTGTGTATGTGTGTGTGTGTGTGCGCGCGCGCGCACGCGTGTGCATATGTGTATGTCTGTGTAGGGGGTTGCACTGTACATATATATATATATATATATATATATATATATATATATATATAAAACAGTACTGAGGTGAAATGCATTATTTGTTTGATCACAATCAGACATTTGATGTGTACACAGTGAATGCAGTGACTGTCATTGAAGGGCATGTGTCTGTGCTTCTAGATGTGCATGTGGGTGTGTCTGCATACGTGTGTGTGTGTGTGTGTGTGTGTGTGTGTTTGTGTGTTTGTGTGTGCGTGCGTGTGTGCACGTGTGTGTGTGTGTGTGTGTGTGTGTGTGTGTGTGTGTGTGTGTGTGTGTGTGTGTGTGTGTGTGTGTATGCATCTGGGGTTTGCGGTGGATTGACCTGTATGTGTCTGACAGCAATGAGCTGAAGTACATAGCTATGTTTATTCATTCATTTAGCCACAATCAGGTATGACATGCACACTGTCAATAAAATGGCTTTAACTGTCTCACTCCTGCACTCATTTGATCAAAGTTAAACAGTCATTGATCTGGACTGACAGGGCTTGTGCGTGTTTGAGTGAAATAAGCTGAAATACATCACTGTCACCATTATTTTTTTATTTGCTCACAATCAACTGTCTGAAGTGTACATCATCAGTAATGTGGCCTTATGCACCACGTATGCTTGAAATGCATTCCTTTCTCAGAGTACTTCTGGCATATACTTTGAAGAGGAGGATTACTGCTAGAAGATTATCTAGCATGTGCTGTAGTAAATGACCAGATATTTGTGTCAAATTGTAAGGGTGTATATCCATAAGGGAGTTTAAATGGTTTGTATTCATCAAGTTATTGCACAAAAAAAGGCAAATCAATTAAATGCACGTAGCCTAAACTGTAACCATGCTCAAAGCTGACTCTGCCATAATATAACCCCAACCATTCTTTTCCTAGCTGCTACCATGCTTCAAAGTCACCAAGTGCTAGGTACCAAATAAGGTGAAAAGAAAAGATCAAAAAGACTCACGACCATTGCATATTGTTTTACATAGAACCAAGTAAGAAAGACCTTGACAAACCACAGAAGCATCCGTACAAAGATAAAAAAAATCTGAGCATGAAAAACTAATTTCTGTCATTTTGAAATCTCTCTTATGCTGTTCCAGGACACTGTGGTCCTGACCAATTAGTGTAATGTTCTGCTTTCAGAATGTCTTGGTGCATTTGGGCCATTGTGTTCTGACAGATAATTGGCACAGTAGCCACTCAAAGCAAGACACCTTTAATGAAGTAGTCATTTTTCCATACTAATAGTTAAGAGCCACTTGAGGAATTCTTCCACTTCATCTGTAGAAATGCCCATGTCAGTTGTTTTCATGAAACAGCCCCCAAGCACCCACAATTACAAATGCCAATATGTCTTCTGTTCTTGGTGACTGCATTCCATGCAACACTGGATAAGCTGTTTCATGCATAAAGCTCCCAAAGCTCTGGTTGTACAGGCAGCTTTGATATTGTAATGCAGCTAATATAACAACACTAGCTACAGAAATGCAATGTGTTCAAATTCAGTTGACTTGTATGTATATGTGTGGCCACAGCAGCCAACGTAAGCATGTTAACTAGACTGTTATATGCAGACATATTCAGAAAGAAATACTAGTGTTTTAGATTTTGAAATTGTACTAATATTATTTGTACTGCTGAATGTTTATATTTTCTGTACGTGGACAAAGCACCAAGGCCTTTTAAAAAGAGAATGGAAGAGAAAACTGGAGATATTGCTACTAAGAACCATAGAAAGCAGCTAGTAATGCACGTCTATATGAAAGGGAGTATACATTATTTTAAGTTTTAGTGTTTGCAAGTCATTACAGAAGTATGGCAGGGGAGATGCTGATGCATTATTATTACTAAAATGTGAAGGTGATTGGCAAGTTAAGTCTAAATGCATTTTGAGATTTATGACTAAGTGTATTTTGAAACCATATAACTGGTTTTAAGTATTTCTAATTTTTGGTAGGTACATGAGCTGTCTCAAGACGTGTATATGTTGAAACCAAAAACCAAACGAAGACCTGATGTCTGTTTCTTTCTTTCTTACTTTAAACTTTTTAAATAAATAGTTGTCATATTTTGTTTTTGCAGACATCAGAATCACATTTCTTATGAATGCATTATAGTGGGTGGCTGGAACAAGTCTGAAACATTACACCGTAGTAGAGCCTACCTGGAGGGATTCAGCAATTGTTTTGAGGATGGGGAAAACTGGGAAACAATACAGTGACATTTTGGGAACTGTTATCAGCATAAGAAAGATGGAGCAATACAGAAGCAGTGTACGTAATGTGGAGTCATTTTTTTTCAGAGTTGTGGTACATAATTGCTGGTCACCCCAGGGCTGAAACGGCAGAACAGAGATCTTTGTTGGAGTGAACTAACATTACCTCCTCATTTATTAGTATTTGATGTCATTCTGTGAGCCATGGGTTGGAGTAACTTTTGTATTAATGCTTCGATGCAGTCATGTAGAAGTAACCCAGCAGAAAATCATGATGATCATAAGGAGGAGGAGGAAGTGGCTGTGCAGAAAAAGGATAGCTGGGAATGTTGTTCTAAAGTACCTGCATAAAGAAAGTCTGATCTTATCCTAGGAATTTGGTTATTTGCCTAGTAAAATAAGTGGAAACGTTTGAAGTGTAATAACATTTAGACTAAAAAATATGGCATCATATTGTGATTATTTATTACTTCATGTTCTGTTTTAAAAATAAACAGAATAAGCATTGATACGGAATGCTTGACAATGTATCTGTTGTAAGACATGGCTGACATCACTAGTGCCCTTGTACAAAATGTTCATTCACTCCAACAATGGTTTCTTAGCAACTGCTGACCCTACATTTGCTTAAGATGAAAGCCATAGTCCTTGGCATATCATGAAAAGTTAAATATCACTCTTTTGACCTCTGTGTTTACACCCTTTATCCAGTGTGACACAGTTGCTAAATTCATTCCACTAGACATAACCTTGGACTGTTGTCTCTATTCTGACAGGCACTTAAATATTACTGTAACACAGTTTTGCCAAAGCTGTGGCTTCTTACAAGTTTCCTTACTGACTGCCAACGCTAATACAATTACACATTTTTCAGTGTTAAACATCCACTTCTTGGCAAACACATTTTTATTTCTTCTCTTTTCCTGTGTGTTGAATAAGACTGGAAGACTGGTGTTAGATGAGACATATCATTTCTGTTATGTTGACAAAATAAATCAAATGCTGTTTTGCACAAGGTGAGTGAAAATGTCATGTTGGAGTTTTTTAAAAAAAACGATATTCTTATTCTGAAATGTTATGAAAATGGCTGGGTTGGAAAAACATTAAATGACAAAAACATCACAACAATGAAAACGAATGGAAGAAATTGATTTCATTGAATTTGTTTGCCTATGAGGAATTGCTTGGAAGGGTCCCTGCACCAAATGATATCTGTGGGAAAACACCACAATATGTTCAGTAGTTATCTGTAAAGATTATATCCTACTAAATGAGGAGAAGTCGTACTAAGTAGTTTGGTTTCCATAAAAAGCACTTGCATTTTTGCTGTAGTTAGGCCAAAAAAAAAAAACATGGGGATTGAGCATGAGTTAGCTACATTCCTTTGAGAATGAAAGTAAGCAAGAAATGTCAAGTTTAAGGGAAGCAGGGAAATGACTGGGTGGGATGGGGTGGGGGTATAAAAATACATATAGTTGTGTTTTTCTGTTTGTGTCAATAAGTTAATAAGCTGTTACTGAGACATGGAAAAGAGCTGCCAAGAGAAAGAAAGTCGATATTTGTGTTTTCAGGGAAAAATTAGTCCTCCAAAGTCTAGAAACTAAAAGCATGTAAAGCAATGAGGCTAATAGGCAGTCTTCCTAAAATACCATATTAAGTAAAGGAAACAGGATGAGCTGTACCCTTAAAAGTGCTGCTTTCTTAATTTTTGGAGATAGAAGGACAAGGTGACTAAAGTACGGATGGGTTTTAACTGCTGAGAAACGGAATTCAGCATTAAGTAGGATGCTTTTCGTTGTTTTTAGCATTTCATTCTATTCTCAGGAAGTACCCACCAGATACTGTAAAGTGCAAATGTGGGAGTAAGATTATATAATTACTATGTAATTAAGAATATTGGGCTGCCTGCATGAGAAAGCACCAAGCCCTTCTAATCAAGTTGTAGCAGTCCATGTGATATAGGTTCATAAGTTCATATGTAAGTACTAGACTAGCTGCCCTTGCTGGCCATTTTAAGCCCAGGCAATTAATCTTTTTGTGCTTGACTTACCCTATCCCCTTTGGTTAGAGACTGGCCTTACCTATCCCATGGCCGATAATTATGTATTACCCCCAATAAATGGGATCATACAATAGGTAATATGAGGTGACCCATGCATGGGATAAAGCATTTAGGAGCTGTCTTTGTCCATAACTAGTACAGGGGGAAGTCCTCAGGCAAATTTTCTGTTTCCCATCTCTATATCCTAGTTGCAATTAAGTATGGATAGGGATGAACTTTGTTTTATGTGGATGGGGAGTCTGTTTCAGAGCAGTGATGTCCTCTGCGAGATATACCTATCCCTTTTTTAATTTCTCCAAATCTTCTTTTGGGTTTCTAATACTGTGATGGGAATGGACCCCATTCCTATGTCAAAGTACGATTAAAGTTCATGAAATTACTATTGTTTCACTCTTTGATGTCAGCCAGTAGTGCTCTTCACAGCACCCACAACATGCCTAGTAAGTACTCCTTCTGCAGTTCGTGCGGAGTTACATGTATTGGTAGCATGTCTATGATTGTAGACTCTTTTTTATAAGACCTGTTGCTCCTACTACTATTGGAACTATCTGTATATCTTTCTTCCACATTGCTCTCATTTCTGCTCGCAAATCCTGATATTTTATAACTTTGTGTCTCTCTGTACACAGGACATTATAGTCACTAGGTGTTATGATTTCAATGATCAATGCTATTTTTGTCTTCTTTTCTTGGACCACCTTGTCCGGTTTTCTAGCATCTATATTTTGAACTTTTGGTAATGGATGATCCCATGTGATGTAGAATTCAACATTTTCTGTGATGCCTTGTGGCTTATGTTTCCAGTGTTTTTCAGCCACTTCAGTAGCATAATGTTTGCATAATCCCCAGTGCAACAGTCTTGCCACATTATTATGCCTTTCAGTATGCAGTCTTTCTGCCATTAGTGTGTCTCAACCAGCAACGAGGTGTGCGACAGCTTCCAATTTGGTTTTACAAAACCTATATTTGTCTGTTTCTCTCACATAATCAATGGACTTTGTAAACCAGCGTGTATGTAGCCTACTGTCTTAGCCACCAGTATTAACTCTACGTCTCTTGGTTTGAATTCACCTCTCCTTAACCATTTCTGTGTTCATTCCTGATCAACACAAGGTTCTTCCAGGAGTTTTCTATACTTGCAACTATATTTATGCAGTTTCCACATTTCTTGCCTTTTCATCTGGTCCTTCACCTTATATTCTTTCTTTTGTTTATTGGCACATTTAGTTGCTGCCTGATTTTTATCTACTTCTGGTTTGATTTCCATTCCTACTTGATGCAGATATGTTTTTGCTAGATTAAGCAAAGAAGTCATCTTAGATTTATTCTCCTCATGTTTCAACACTTTCACTACTTTTTGGTCTTTTGAGGTCAGCAGATATGTGTGGAGTCCCACAATTGTAGATCTATACATGTAATCAATTTCAAGGAGGCCCATCCCTCCCTTGGAGTGGGAAATATATAATCTTGGTATGCAGTGAGACTTTGGTATACTGGCTGGACGTCTGGTGCTGCAGGCAGCAACCTCCCTACAGTTATGAATACTGCAACATGGAAGAAAAGGACTTCTAAGGTTATGGTAAGTTCTTACACAACTATTACATGTCTATCAACTCTTCTGTTAGCTCATTTTCTTCCAAACTGAGGGCACATCCCTTGTTTTCTATTTCCTGTGGACATTCTATAGAAAGTTCTGTAGCATCCTCCTGTTGCACATTCTCTTCAATTTCATCCTGTGCCATCCATTGCTGTGTCATATGGGAACTCACCGGCCTGTCACTCCTCAACATTGACTGCATCAGAGTTTCCACAGTTTCCTGTTCCTTCCCTTGCTGTCTAGCTTCAAGTGAACATTTATACTTGACATAGCTGTAGAATGCTTTGTGGTTGTCCTTAGAATCAGTGGTGATTTTTGTTTTCATAGCTAGCTTTGGAGAATCTTATAAGGGATCTCAGCTTCTTACTGAGGCTGACCAGGGAGCTCCTCTACTCATGGGATTTTACTCTCTTTTGCAACAGTTTCTTCCTTCTGTTGTAGAATTTGTTTATGGCAGGGGACCACCAGATTGGCTTCCTTTATTTGGAGAATAGCGTCTTGGTACTGTTTGGGATAGCATGAGCCATGCACTCGTGCATGTGCTTATAGAGTGCATTTGTGTAGGATTCAGCAGTCGTAACTGTATTGTCCATCTGCATGGGTGTTAAGAAGTTCGCCATTTCTGTCTTAAGAAGCATGAAGTTGGCTTTGGAGAAGTTTTTTACCATGGTTTCCTTAATGGGGGGTGGGGTGGGATATGGATATCTAGAATGATTAGCTTATAGCCGGATCTGACCAACGAGGAGTTGACTTTAGGTGTGGAACACCGGTCACTCATGTTGGTAATGACTACGTCTAGGATATTGTTGCCCCTGGTGGGGGTGTGGATAAGTTCAACCAGGGCATTGGAATTTATGAATTCTAGAAAGAGTTGAGCAAAGGAGTTGGTACATGAGTAGTTTTCCCAGTTAATGGTGGGGTAGTTGAAATCACCCATTATTAGGGTGTTTGGTTGAACCCTAATATTTTCCAGTATATCAAGAAAAGAGGAGTGGGAATCCTGGGGCATGGTGAGGGATCTGTAGCAAGCTACAATTTAGATTGCAGTTTTGCCCAGAGTTAGTTGCACTTGGATAACCTTGGATGCACCACTTAAGCACCATGTTCAATAATAGCCACACATCAGGCTTTGTGCCCACTGAATGGCACACAGCAACAGTTATCCCACTCCACAAAGGGGGAGTCACCATTAATCCCAGGAACTATCGACCTATTAGCCTGATGAGCCTGGTCTGCAAGGCCATGGAACGTATCATCATGGAACTCATTAACAAAGACATTGGTAACCTCCAAACTCTGGATCCCACCCAGTTCGGATTAGTGAAAGGCAGATCATGCCTCCTGAACCTGATCGACTTCTTTGAGGCAGTCACCAAAGCCATAGATGAGGGTAAAGTGGTTCACACAGCCTATCTTGACTTCGCCAAGGCTTTCAACACCATCCCCCATTCTGGAATTATAGCTAAACTCACTAAACTAGGTATCAATCCCTATGTCACAAGATGGGTTGCCAACTGGCTCACTGACAGAACCCTACACTGTAAAAGTTGCAGACTCCAAATCTGACCTCAAAACCGTGACAAGTGGAGAACCACAGGGTTCCATCCTGGGACCTCTCCTGTTTGGTATCTACTTCTCTGAAGTACAGGCTAACACAGAAGGCCTCTGGCTAATGAAGTTCGCAGATGACTGCAAATTAGGAGCCATAGTCAAGTCCCCAAATGATGTGGACATACTACAGAAGGGCTTCGCTGAGACAGATGCCTGGTGTCAGAGCCATGGCCTCAAGCTCAATGCCAAAAAGTGCAGTATCATCCCCTTTGATAAAAACTCTGTACCCATGAACTACCACATAGGCAGCAATCTACTTAACACCGAATGTGTGATAAGAGACCTTGGGACCCAGGTGGACAGTAGTCTCTCCTTTGATAGTCACATCGCCATAGTAGTCAGGAAGTCCTTCTACGTGGCACACCTCAACATAAAAGGGTTCTCATCCAGGAAAAAAGAGGTCATTGTTCCTCTCTACTCAACACTCATTAGACCCATTATAGAGTACAACGCCCCTTTTGGAATGTACCTCACAAGACATCTGCAGCAGCTGGAAAGGCCACAGAAGTACCTCACAAAGAGGATTACTGGCCTCAAACAAATGCCCTACACTGGCCGTCTCAAAAAACTCCAGCTTTACTCTGTAGCATATCGCCTACTCTGAGGTGATCTTTGCCTAACATATAAAGCTATGTCAAACCCAGAGCTGTTGGACATGCTACACCTAACAAAATCCCAATCCCTCTGAGCTACACGCTCTAGGGACCTAAACCTTGTCACCACAATAAACAGGACATGCTGGAGGGATAGAGTCCTGTCCCAGAGATTTCCCATACTCTGGAACAGGCTACCCATCTATGTCAAGCAAAGTTCTTCATTAGTACTCTTCAAGAAAAATCTTGATGAGTGGATGGGAAATAGGAAATATACCCCGGGGATCACTTCTGTGTCTCTGCTCAACAATGGCACAGGAAAATAACTTTCTTGGGTGGTGTAAGCCAGGGAACCTTGTTGGCTAGGCTTATGTAGGCCCTTGGTCCGATAGCCTAGTACTTACCCATGAACCTATGAAGCTATGCATTATGCTGAGCAACTAGCCTGGAGGTGTGGATATCCTTAATGAATATGGACACACCTCTGACTTTGGTGTTCCGGTCAACGTTAGATAGCCGAAAAGTGTGGTATGAGTTATAGCCTGGTAATGCAGGGGTGCTCTCTGGAGCCTTGACCCAGGTCTCAGTCACTGCACAGATATAAATGTTCTCCATTTTAAGTAGTGCCTCGATGGAGTGCATTTTTAAATTTAGACTTCTAGCATTGAGTAGCACTACCCTCATCTTTTGCTTGCTTGTTCCTGTTACGGTGGTGAATTTGTCATTTGAACCTTGCCTAAAAAAGGCACTATAGGGGTGGCAAGAGCCTTAGCCAGTATCCGGAATCCCAGGGGTGACAGGTGCAGGCCATCTGTGGCAAAGCATCGTGGTCTGTCGACCATGTCATCTCAGGCAGAGAGATACTGGATCCCTTAGAATGACACCAGAAGCTTAGCTAATTGTTGAAGTCAATCATTTTGCCCTTGTACTGCAGTATCATTCTGGGTGATGGCAGGATGCTACTCAGGGCAAGGGTCATACCTGCCTGGGCTGCAAGATCAGAAAGCTTTTCCATGTCTCTTTTCATGTAGTCCAGGGAGGTACGTCTCAGGTTGTTCACACCAACGTGGACAATGAGAGAGTCATATTTGTGCTTGTTGTGGAGTGACCTGAGTGTGTGGGTTATGTGGTGGATCCTAGCTCCCGACAGGCAGCTGGCAGTAATGTTTTCCTTGTTTAGCCTGGTGAATGGGGCATCAGTGTGCCTTACTATAGAGTCACCTATGACTAGTGTGTTGGGTACGTTGTTTTGCCTTATGGGCTGTGGTTGAGTGGCACACTGAGTCTGTGGGCTGTGTGTCATTTGGGTTGTGCTGGGGGGTGGAGGTTGCTTGTGTTTATGCTTTGGAGGTGTCTGTTGCTTGAGCAGATTATTATTGAGAGCCTCCACAAATGTTTTTGTGTTTCTATGTGTGGATTTTGGTGGTGTAGGTTTAGTGGGACTATGTGATGAGTGTGGTGTGGTGCAAGTGTTTACCTTCTCCTCTTGACTGTCAAGTTCAGTCTTGGTTGGAGAGAGCTTTACCTCCAGTTTGGTTAGATAAGTGCATCTCTTACAGGTTGTAGTGTTGGGTGGTAGGAGGAGAAAGTTGTCTGTATACTTGAGGCAATTGCTACATTGCCCCACGGCACCTAGATTCATCAGATAGACAGGAGAGAACACCGGGAGCTGACCCTTGGAGATGCCTAAATAAAAAACTATTTTCCTCTAGACAAGTGAGGAAAGTGAGTAGAAGAGCTATTTTTCTCTACACATGTGAGGAAAGTAAGTAGAAAAACTGTTTTACTCTAGGTAATGAGGAAGTTTGAGTGCTGTAGTAATTTGTAGCTTATTTAGTGCTTACAACAAGTTCTGAACAAGTGCTGAGCACGAAGAAGCAAATTCAAGTACTAAAACTAAGAATCTGTATCTGAACTAGACTATTTACAGGAAAGAAACAAGTACAAATGCGGGCTTTTAAATCAGAAGGCTGAGAGAGATGGAAACATTTCCCAAATGGCCAATAACTACAATTTCTGGGCCAGAAACCACTCCTTATGTGGTAGATAGGTTACCTAGTGCTTACCACTCCCACTGATAAGCTAGCAGGCTTTGCTCCAACTCAGAAAGGCTTGGGAGGTCTCAGGAGCTTACAAACAGTCCTGGATACAGCAAATCTGTATCTGGACTAGACTAATTACAGGAAAGGGGGGAAACAGGTGCAAATGCGGGCTTTTAAATCAGAAAGTTGAGAGAGATAGAAAAACTGCCCAAACGGCCAGTAACTACAATTTGTGGGCCAGAACCACTCCTTATGTGGTAGATTGGTTACCTAGTGCTTACCATTCCCACTGATAAGCTAGAAAGCTTCCCTGCAACACAGAAAGGCTTGGGGGGCTCAGGAGCTTACAAACAGTCCTGGATACAGCAAATCTGTATCTGGACCTTACTAGTTACAAGAAGGGGGGGGGGGGATAAATGCAAATGTGGACTTTTAAATCAAGAAGTTGAGTGAGATGGAAAAACTTCTAAAACAGTCAATAACTACAATTTCTGGGCCAGAAACCATTCCTTATGTGGTAGATAGGTTAGCTAGTGCTTAGCACTCCCACTGATAAGCAAGCAGGCTTCCCTCCAACACAGACAGGCTTGGGGGACTCGGAAGCTTACAAACAGTCCTGGATATAGCAAAATTTGTATTTGGACTAGACTAGTTACAGGAAAGACACGAAACAAGCGTAATTTTTTTTTGTACAGTTAACAGTTAAGCAGATCACAGGGAGATTCTAGCAAAGTTTTGTTTTGTAAAGGAAAGGGAGAAAGGAGAAGCAGAAGATATTTCAAGGTTAGGAAACTAAGTGGGTTGGCCTTCTCAAATGTTTTCTCTGTATTAGGTAGAATGAGCTAATGACACTAGACTGGGAGGAGTATCCCAGATCAAATTTACAGTAGGGGCAGGCAACTGCAAAGCCACCAAGTATAACAGCAAGACACCAGAAGTAGAAGCAGTAACTAGTAAAAATAAGCAAAAAAAAAAAAAAAAAAAATACTTATTGTTATATATCTCTGATCAGAGTTGTAGTCAATGCCCCTCCTCCACTCGGCTCAGTGTGTATATCACTCACACATCACTCTTACTCTCCCAATCTCAAACACACACACACACACACACACACACACACACACACACACACACACACATGGTCAATTCCTCCTTCATACCTGCATTCACTCACACATCGCTCTCACTCTGTCCTGATCAAACACACACATGGTCACTACCTCATTCATACCTGCATTCACTCACACATTGCTCTTAATTTCTCCCGAACACACACACACACACACACACACACACACACACACACACACACACACACACACACACACACACACACACACAGAAACACACACACACACACACACACACACACACACACACACACACACACACACACACACACACACACACACACTTTCCCATTCATATCTGCATTCACTCACACATTGCTCTTAATTTCTCCCAAACACAAACACACACACACACACACACACACACACACACATGGTCAAATCCTCATTCATACCTGCATTCACTCACACATTGCTCTTAATTTCTCCTGAACACACACACACACACACACACACACACACACACACACACACACACACACACACACACACACACATACACTCACACACATGGTCTCTTTTACTTTCATGCACACATTCACTCACACACTCAGACAGACACATAAACACACTCATGCACGCATTCACTTTTTCATTTCACTCCATACCTGATGGCCTGGTATCGGTCCGTGGCCCGGTGGTTGGGGGCCACTGTCTTAAGGAGAATAATAAGATATACTTTTAACATTAGGACCATTTATATACTTCCTGTTCATTAAAAGCCAAATCATATGTATTTTCTAAAATAATGGCACAATCAGTCCATAAAGCAATTCCAGTGACCAGATTACCACTGGCAACAAAACTGTAACTCAGCTTTTGCAATCCAGCTACAGCATCACTTCATCTAAAGCCAAAAACTACATTGTCAGGAATGCATTGGAAAATTCCTTTTAACTAATGATTCAAGGAATAAGGCACGATAAGGTATGATTTACTGTCTGATAAGGGTACACTTTTATCAGTCAATTGATTGTACCTTGGAGTGACTTATTCTACATACAAAATGACTCTCTACAACAAAACAGATAAAATTGAATAGAAGGTATAAACAAAGAAATTAGTGATAACTGGAAACTAGAGAGAAAATAATGTCTGTGATTGTTTCCTTCCTTCCTTCTGAGTCAGTCAAACACACATAGACACTGTCTCTCTCACACACACACACACACACACACACACACACACACACACACACACACACACACACACACACACACACACACACACACACATTGACACAGACATTTTTTTATGATGGGTTAATAGTGGCATTTTATAACTGCAGAACTGCATAAAAAGCTATGTTAGCAACCGTGACATTATGAAGTCTGTTGTCAAGCTAAACAGTCATCACAAAAGGATGTGACCCACTGAAAATCAGGTTCAATTTTTATTACTACATTTACATCTTATTTTTTCTCTCCCCACAACACTATATGTAAAAATCAGTGGGATTATCAAGCAATTATTAGTTAATTTATCAGTTAAGTTTTTTGATTAGGTAATTTCCATTGGGCCTGTGACAATAGCACCCCCCTCAGAACACATTGTTTCACTAAAGGTAGGATAATAGCAGCTTTTTATCCTACCAAAAACATCATATTCATCTTCAATAGGATGTCGTTTGAAGTGGTCATCAGCAAAAAAAGTGTCTCAGCTATTCTCTGGTCTACTGTTGATACTACAGTTGTGTCCTTGTTCTTCATTTCCTAGAAGCACTTCATATGGATAAGAGAAGAATAATGTTACAGATTATTTAATTTGCGAAAAATGTTACAGATTATTTAATTTGCTTATTTGTATTTGTGGACTGAGTAGAGCCCAGTAACAGAGATATGACTTGTATTTGGGTGACATCTGAGGTGGCGTTTCTACTGACCATTGAATATTTGGCCTTGGCACCTGGCAAAACTCACTTACTGTTCTTCTAGTAAATCCCATGGGATCATTAACATACACCTGGAATGCAACCAACTCTAGCTGATGTGACCACTCTTTGGTTTCTCATCTGAAGGATAACATATTAATAGTTCTGTAGTGTAACTATGTTACCTTATAGGGTTAATGTCTGTAGTATAACTATGTTACCTTATATGGTTAATGCCTGTAGTATAACTATGTTACCTTATAGGGTTAATGTATGTAGTATAACTATGTTACCTTATAGGGTTAATGTCTGTAGTATATCTATGTTACCTTATAGGGTTAATGTCTGTAGTATAACTATGTTACCTTATAGGGTTAATGTCTGTAGTATAACTATGTTACATTATAGGGTTAATGTCTGTAGTATAACTATGTTACCTTATAGGGTTAATGTCTGTAGTATATCTGTGTTACCTTATAGGGTTAATGTCTGTAGTATAACTATGTTACCTTATAGGGTTAATGTCTGTAGTATAACTATGTTACATTATAGGGTTAATGTCTGTAGTATAACTATGTTACCTTATAGGGTTAATGTCTGTAGTATATCTGTGTTACCTTATAGGGTTAATGTCTGTAGTATAACTATGTTACCTTATAGGGTTAATGTCTGTAGTATAACTATGTTACATTATAGGGTTAATGTCTGCAGTATAACTATGTTACCTTATAGGGTTAATGTCTGTAGTATAACTATGTTACCTTATAGGGTTAATGTCTGTAGTATATCTGTGTTACCTTATAGGGTTAATGTCTGTAGTATAACTATGTTACCTTATAGGGTTAATGTCTGTAGTATAACTATGTTACATTATAGGGTTAATGTCTGCAGTATAACTATGTTACCTTATAGGGTTAATGTCTGTAGTATAACTATGCTACCTTATAGGGTTAATATCTGAATATGAATTCAGGTGTTTGATGTGGGGATAAAAAGGTCAAGTACAGTAACTACTGAGCAATGCAGTAACGCTAAATAAATGGATTTTGCACTGCTGCAGAGTTTTTATATTTTTGGGTCAGTATTGCAGATGTAGGATATAACTTTTCTATAACATTATGAGGGGGGAACTGGACACATGCTTAAGGACTCAATAGATTGCAGATGATCTAGCTTTTATCAGAAAGTCTTCTCAGGGGCTTAAAATATTTTTATCAGCTTTGAGTGGAGTTTTAGTATTAATGATAACACAATATGTCGTAGTGGGAGTAGTTGCAACAGTATTGGACACTTAAAAGTGAATAAATCAGCTTATTTGTGATTTTGAGTACATTCTGCTCAGATTATGTACATGATGAAGGAGACATACCACCAAGCAGAAATCCAAAGCTGTGAGACAGACATTAAAAACAGGGTAAAACGTGCACAGTTACAAAATTCAAATAGGTCATTCTTCATTATTTTGTAAGATGCACAGAAGGACACTAAAACCTTCCATGAAGCTTGTGAAGAAAAAAAAACTGGAAGCTATTGACAAGAGACCAGAATGACAAAAAGTAAAGATCACAACACAATCCACTCAAATTACTAACTTAATAAACAACAAATAGTTGGAACTTATGATTGATGATCTTGAGAACTTAGTAAGGAGAAATAAACATCACTGAGCTTGATGAAGGAAAGAAAGGACTGGACTTGGTGAGTTTTGCTACAAATTAAATTCAATAGTCAATGTAAAGATTAGAGCAAGTAGTGACAGAGCCAACAGAGTACAGACCAGAGCTAAAACAAACATCTCCCAGCATTTTGTTGTAAGAGTTTTTTTAGTTATCTCAATAGAAAACAGTGTTAATCATTTTGCATAAAACTTTCCTTGACATCGGATTAATTGTTTTGGAAATAACATATTTTAATATTTTACTGCCTTGAGGTAAAGTGTACTTGGGTTCATGTTTTGGTACTATAGTGTGGCATAAGCAGTCGTTCTGTACTCCTGAAGTATCTTCTTAATAGTAATGTTAAACCAAAGTCCTATTTGCCTGAAATAAATGGCAGGGACATTCTGATGTATGAACACATAATGACCACTGCAAATTAAAGTACATCTTTCAGCTCTTGTAATACAAAATTAACAGTTGCATCACACATTTTTATCCCATTTCAAACAAAGCTACACTTCTCTATGCACATCTTCCACAAAACAAGCATTAATCATCATCACCCCTGTTTATACCACTTTCTACATAGGGTTGGGGTGTTTCATCGATTTCATCTTTCTTGATTCGGTGTCACTCTCTTACCTTCTTCAGCAGTCCTGCCTGACTGTTGCAGGTCTTATCTCACACAGTCGCCATTTCCCCTTACATTCTTCCTGTCTCTCCCAAATATTCTTCTCCAAATCATCTTTTCTTATCCTGCACATGTCCAAGCCATCATGATCTGTTTTCTTTGATATTTTCTGCAATTGGAGCTACTTTGGCTTCAGCTCTGCTGTCATCATTTCTTCATCTGCCCCACAGTGTGCAGCCTACCCCCATTAGTAATGCTGACTATATTTTCTCCACTGTACTCATAGCAAAATAACAAGAAAACAGGCATTCATCTTTATACTGTTAAACTCTTGTATAATTTTCCAAAGTGCTTTCATCCAGCTGCAATACAAAATGCTTCAATGTCTCATCTTCCCAACAAAAGCTGTTAAAACTTCTTGTGTACAATTGACCAAATGTTTTTTATCTTGCCACCATATAAAATGCAGCAATATCTAATATTCTCCCCAAAAGCATTTCATTTCTGCAAAGCTTATGCATACCTTTTGATCTTTAACAGGAATCTCTTATGTATGTGCCACATAAAGTATTGCACGTATCGGTAACTATTAAAAATACTTATTCTATATGAAATGCTCATTTGTAATGTTATTTATACCACTGTTGCAGTCCACCATGGTTTAATAGAACTGTTGATATCTTCTGATACCTCAAACACCTGTGCTCTGAAATATTTATCCTAGTTGCAGTCTATACATGTATAGACTGCAACTATGATAAATATTTCAGAGCACAGGTGTTTGAGGTATCAGAAGAAATTGGGGAAATTTGCCAGTCTTTGTTTTTTAATAAAACAGAAATTTGTGGTGAAATTACGTATATTGTGTATCTCACCACAAATTCCTGACAAATATTTCATTTCATTTCTCCATTCCTGAAGTACACGTTTATAGTTGGTGACCATCAATGATGTTAGCTTACTATATTTTTGCTCACTACCTTTCTTTCATAAAAAAAAAAACAGAGAAGAAGAAGTTAAAAACAATATGGGATGTACCATTTCTTCCCCAGACTGACACAGTATTTCTGTTTTATTGAAAAACAAAGACTGGCAAATTTCCCCAGTTTTCTGCTATCCCTATTCAATATAAATACCACCTTGGGTCTCCCATGAAAATAGGTCATGCCTATTGGGACTAACCCAGCCAAAAAAAAAAGATTAAAATATAGGTAAAAGGAAATTGTGTCACTTTATGTAAGTGTTTCTATAATGCAGTGTTTATATCCTTTTTTATGCAAAAATGAGTGTATATCGCATTAGTCCCTCATTTGCACATTGCTCATATCATACAACCCCCTTGTAGATCTGCTTTTACATGATCATGTTTGAGGTTTTTCTCTCATTTGTTGAGGCATTTTTATTTTCCATTCGCCTCTTCTGCCTATTTTACATTCTGGTATGCTGTTAATATTAGCACTCACACTGGATAACGTCATTATGCTTGTTGTTTTTTATCATCTCAATAGTGTAATCGATGTATGTTAAATAACTGCACTGTGCTGCTGGTGCAGTAATAAATCTGTTCACTATAGGGTCCCCAGTAGGAACACAGTTTAGTTGCACCATTTTTATTATTTTTGCCAGTAGACTTTACAAAATAAAATGTCTTTTTTTGCTTTATTCTGTGAGGTAAATTCATAAGATAACTGGGGAATTTCTATTAAACTGTACAATGACTCGGTGGTTAAAATTCCTGCTACACAGCGCCATGGGCTGGAGTTGAGTTCTTAAGTCTGATTATGTATGTGTCCCCCCTGGTCTCCTGGAGTTTTCTTAGGAGATTCTGATTTCCTTCCACCTTCCATAAATGTACTGGTTGACTTGCTATTCGGAACAGTTAATATATGGAATGTTTGTCATTGTACAATGACTAGCCATTAACATTCAAAAATGAGCACACTAACTGGTGAGCCCAACCAGTGTGCCCATTGTTAAGCTGAACATATACCAATGGAAAAATGTCTGGCTGCCCTGACTTTCTTCTATTAATATATGCTGTGGAAACTCTACTCTTTAAAAAAAAAAAAAAACTAATAATTTAAAACATTTTTAATAGGTGCTGTTGCTTTAAATTTGTATTATTCTAGGGACTTGGTCACGTGATGTGATGTAACTATTTAAACCAGATTTTTGCAATGTATTTTATCTGATGAAGTTTTATATAATTGAAACAAAAGTGCTAATCCTCTTTTTCGGGCAGTCTCTATATGATTATTTCTGATACAGAGTTACTTAGCTTTTTAAGTGTGTCTAATGTTTAAACTGCATATGGTCAGAGTCTCTGTGGACTGGCATTTTTTAGTTTCCTAAGTCGAGCATATACCAATCTCTCTTCTATTAACATATGGAAACTCTACTTCTTTTATTTAAAAAAAAGTAAGCTTTCAAAAACCAGAGATTTTAAATGAATGAGACAGATGGGACAGAGAAACGTACAAAGATAATCAGGTATGTTTTGCAAAACTAAAGAAACATAATTGATTATCCTTATATTTTTCTCTGTCCCATCTCTCTCGCATTTTGAAAGTCTACTGATTTTATTTTTTTTTAAATTTTTTAATTAAAAACAAACAGAAAAAGCAACAGAGATCTTCCTTTCTCCAATGCTTCCTTTACACAGCACTAATGAATTGCATAAGCATGGGAACGTAAGTCCTATAAGCATGTGCAGTACATGAAGAAAACCCCAGGATACTGGGGAAAAATGAGGAAGAGCAGCATGGCGACATTATTTTAGAAAAATAAGTAATGTTTTTCTTAAATAATGTCTTTGTATGATAGCAGTGACCCACGGCTGGGTGTGGGTAATGTTGATTTACCCACGATTGGCTTTGTTTGGTCACTCAGGCTTCGCCCTCATTACCAAACTACACCAACCGTGAGTAAATCCAGCATTACCCACACCCAGTCATGGGTTATTGCTGTATTAACAAACGTAGCTAAACATGCAGTAAACATCATAAGTATGGATTTTATTTTCAACACACAAGGAAGTAAAGCATAAAAAGTCATGTACAAATTTAAAATAATGTGTATACAAGGCTGAAATATGAGAGAAGAGATAAGAACATGCATTTTACTTTGAGTTTTCTCTACTTTCATGTCACTGAGGAAATTTACAAATGAACTGGTTGCAAAGCTTTTCTGCTTGCATTTTTTTTATCTTAAAAGTTATTTCCAGGGGGCCATTTCATTAGTAATGTTCAGATGCTCCACATATAATTTATAAGGCAGATTCTAACATATATGAGCAGTTTCAGCATTTCATATCTGAGTTGCAAATGATGCCTTTCTTAACAAACATTGTGCAGTTACCAGTGCATTTCATATCTGAGTTGCAAATGATGCCTTTCTTAACAAACATTGTGCAGTTACCAGTGGAGTTTGTTCCTTTTTTTTTTCCCTTTTCTTGTTTTTATTTGAACACCAGGTGGCACTGTTGTATAGCAACATGCATACTACTAAAGCTTTATTTACAGCTGTCTGCCCTGTGAATTTCATGGTTGCTATTGATGCAATGTGATATTGTACTACTTCCTTCTGTGGTAATTGCAATCACTTGTCATTTCTAAGGTGTTGCTTTGCAGATATGAACTGAACATGCCATCACAGCTTCTCCTGTATTGTGGTGGCATACTGTAATGACGTCCAAGAAGTGCTACTCGGAGTGCAAATGCATGCTCTAAGTCAGTTTTGCTGGTGCAGTAGTAGATAAACTGCTTAAACTAGATACTTGCAGAACTAGAAAGAACTTTATACCAGGCAAAATGAGGTTGTATAATCTGGCTGAAGAACAGGCATTATTTATGGTTGGCATTTAAAATTTATTTTAGTGGCAGTATACTTCTCAATCTGTAAGTACAAGAAATCTGGATAAAAACAAGATAATAGGGGGGACAAAGGCCCAAAATCAGGGACAAATTTTAAATAATGGTCTTATAAACTCTAACAGTGCTATAGTAGTAGGTTTTACAGTAGCATGCATTTTTCTGAAGGATATGAAGTCTGAAACTCGAATGTATGTAATTCTTTATTGACTTCAATCTACTCCAATCCTTAATGGTTTGGCTGAAAACCAAAACTTTTATGAGGAACAGATCAAAAATATGAGGCAAAACTCTGGACATTCTGCTGAAATCTGGACAGTTGAGAGGTATGAGTTGGTATTGGTATGGATATCTAAACTGCAATTATGTGCCATTAACAGGAATGCAGAGTTTATGAAGTATAGGGTTATTTAGTGAATAGTTATAGATTATGGGAATATTTGGGTTTTTAGATACAGAGCTGCCTTACATCAGCATGGACAGAAAGTCAAGTGCCTTTGGGAAGGGGAAGATGACCAAGCTGGTAACCATTAGCTTCATGACTAAAGGGTAAACTTTATTTTTAACAAAGATTGGTGGTGTACATTAAAGTGAAATATCTGAAAGCGTTCTTTTGTTCACTCTCACATCACTATGCAGAAAGTGCTGAAGTTCCAAGCTGTGGACAACTGCTTCCCTTGGTCCACATACAGCAGGCCTGCACTAGGGTTACAGCGTTTGGCAAACCTCACTCATTTCAGTCTCCTTGTGCAGTTTGCATCTTCTCCAAATGTTTATCATTCGGCAAGTTTATCTGATTTTTACAAAAGCATGAGCTCACCTAATATACCTACAGTCATTAAATTATAAGTCAGGTTTACCAAAGTTGCTATTTCTTTTGTTTGGTTCTGGGCCAGGACATTGAGGCTAACAACACTATAGGCTCTTCAATCCTGAGACCTGTTGGCATTACAGAGACAATTTTATGCCCAGCGTCAAGCATCAGTGTAGAGGATAAACACACTGACTGTCAGAAGGTGTCCTCTGATGACCCCAGGCAGGAAAAGACAGAAGGTACATATAGTAAGACATACAGATCCAGGGCTTAAGGCACTATTGTCTGAGTCCTTGTCAAAGTCCGCTGAACTGATAGTGGCCTCTGTAACTTCACTACTTGTGTTATTACCTTGCAGTGAGAGCTTATTGTCACAATTTTTGTCTGCAGATGGGTATGATGTAAAGTAGTGATGTGGTCCTGAATATTCACTTATAAGACCAAGAATAGGTGTTCATCACTGCTTCCATTTGCTCACCTGGACAGGTTAGTACAGTATGATGACGCTATAAATTCCCAGAGCTTACTTCTGAGTCTTATATATGGGCTAGAAATTGCCTTTCTTTGTGTCCCTAGACCAGTTGACTGCTCATGGGCTAACATTAAGCTAGGAATGCAGGCTCTCCTGAACCTATATTTTGTCCCTCAGCCTCTGCATTCCTTCTCAGGATGTTGTTTGCCTATTCAGCTCATCAAGGATGATGGCTAAGTGCACGGCTATTATTCTAAAGCTGGGAGATGGGCCATCACTAGACCAAGCACTGGCCTCTGAAATGGGCACTGTCTTTGGCACACACTTCCAAAATATGTGATAGGTATGCATCACACATATGGTGTAGGTCAGGTGCTACCCCTTCCTCTTCCTGAATGAGACGCCCATAGGAATGACTCCTGGGCAACTGCAAAGAGAGGACAGTGCCCTTTTCACTCTGAATCTTTGGTCTCACTGATTCAGAAGAGGCAGAAGATAAGGTGAAACCATTCCTCATCTGCCTGCTCTTAGCTTGTATACTCTTTCTTTGGAGAAGTCCTAAGGCTTATGAACCCCACTCTCAGTTTGCCCAATGCAACTTATCACATTTCTTAAGCCATAACTTGAGCAAGTAGAACCAAAGCTGTGGTCATACCCTTACCATCCTTAGAGCCTATGGTTAGAAATGCCTTGTATTACCATAAAGTTACCATAAAGTACCTAGATTCCACCCATTCTGTCCCCAGAAAGGTAGACCCTAAGTGATCTGTCTTGACTAGGCATCTTATTGCAAGTCTTGTATCATGCTATTGGAGTTACATAGGTCATAGACACAATCACCTTGATCATTTTCTAGATAAAAATGTTTTACAGCTTCTGACACAGATGTCAAATAAATCTATACATTTGCCACCACAGACCTATTGACCTTTGGGCTGTTAATTAACTGTATTTTCATTTCCAGACCTCCCTAATACAGCAGGCCCTGTAGATGCTGTCCTCTCTTCTTGAGTTAATAATAGGATATGGGATACTTTAGAAAAAACCTGTAACACACAGTCCAGTAGTTTGCTCCTTGTAGGTCATGTTACTGAAGATGAAGCAGTTTCAATGACCAGGAAGGTGTTCATATGGCCTTGTTCATGCAGTATTATCTAACCTTTGCAAGATGTGATAGAATGGAGCCACCAAGTATAAACTGTAATAAATTCAAAAGAGGAATTAAACACAGCTATTTTCTATGTCTTCCTTAAAGGTAATCTCCTTTTTGAAAAACCCTCAGGAAATCTTTTAAGATATGTAAAACAAACATAACACTTTTTTAGCAGCTTAGAAAATTACTGCATTACTGGATGTACGATTGATTAGAAGGAAGACTGCAACCAATCAGAGGCAACCTCAGAAGCGCTAAGCCACTCAGCTCCACTCCCCTGGTCCTCTTCTAAAGACTCATAAGAGGAATTCTTCTAAGCAGCATAGCAGCAGTTCTTACTGCCACCCACAGGCTATGCTGATAGTGGTCAGATGTTCTTCATGTTTCACTGTTGCAGTCATTACACTTGGGGTTATCCTGCTGGCAGGCTACCCTCAGTCGGCCTGAATTCCAAAGTCTAGGTCTGGCGTCGGTTGCTGTCGCCTCTTCCCTGAAGTCAGAGCACCAGGGGTATAACAGTAGTTCTTACTGCCACCCACAGGCTATGCTGATAGTGGTCAGTTTTGTCTTACTTGCCCAAACGGAAGAACCATCAGCTAGGATAGATGAATTCTGGGCACTATAGAAAGGGGACATGTCCTACAGCTGTTTGGAATTTCCTTAGCTTACTGTTCTCTGACAGTCCTTTTCATGTTGAATGAGTTCCTATTGTATTCATAATCTTCCTTATGTAAGGGTGAAATATACTCTGTTTATTAGGAGAATGGGCAAGTGGGTTTTACTCCTATCTCTTCATGTTTCTCCAAAAGCCATTATATGAAGCCTTTGTAAAGTTACATTCCAAACCCTGATGTTGCTGCTTCCAGAGGGACATTCTTTTGTATGACGACCATCACATCAGCATCTGGCAACTGTACTCTGGGTGTGCATCAATTTCAGCCAAAGATGCTGCAGTTTTAGTTTGAGGTGTTGCAATTTTTACTTTTCAGTGCCTCAGTACTTTCCACAACATTCCTTTACTTGTGTGACTAGTTGCTGCTGGCTCCATCTCCAGGGTCACTAGTGGTGTCCCTAAAGTAGACTATGACTTTCTTCAGTCACTTTGGATTACCATTAAATGGGCAAAGGCTTCTTTGTGTCTGGTACAATACATTTCTTTCACAGGTGCATTTGGGGATACTTTTCCAATACATCTATCAATTAGCAATAATGTCAGGCACTCTCCACTTAAAAATAATTTGAGAAAAAAATGAAAGAAGTGAAACAGACACCTTTGTTGTAGTCCACTAATAAATCTGATTCAGGAAATAAGAACAACTACATCTAATGAAATATATTTTAGCTATATAGCAGCAAATGTCAGTCAGTGCAATATTTTGTTAATCATAGCTGGTAAACAGGCTCTTCCTTTATGTTTTTCGGCTACCATGCAATTCAAAAAAATGTTAGTAACTCTGTAATTTAAAAGGCAAAATTCACATGGGTATGCAGTGTCCAAACCCATTCCAGTGATAAGAATGACTCATCAGAGAATAGTCATGGAAATTCTCGTAAATTCAGTTTAGTTATGATGCACTTTATTAAGCAGATCTCTTTCACGATGCGACAAGGATCATTGACATTTAGTAGTGGTGATCGAAGTGGTGGGGATGAGATGCATTTTTATTGACTGATTTTTTTACATACCAGGAGTGCAAACATTAATGTCTTCATCTCATGTTTAGCCCACTGTTTCTTGTTCCATCTATATCAAGTAGTACTCAGTTGTAAGAGCTCACCTGTTTGGCCAGAGTGCATACTACAGATTACTTAAATCCCTTTTAAACCCTATTAATAATGAATATGACAACAGAATAATACATTCACAATTCTCCCCTACCACCCCATATCTCTGCAACATCAAAAGAATCTTATGAATTGTTCTAAAAATGTATCTGTCTATGGAAGTACCTGTTTAAGCACTTCCATCAAAACAATCTCAACTTAGAAAAATGTAGCTTTATGTTGGTTCTCTGTTGTCAACTTTCTAAACTTGTTGGGAATTTTCTGCTGTAAGATTTTATTCCAAATTTTAAAAAAAAGTTAAGTAATTAGCATAAACATTACTAGCAGTAGCAAAACACTCTACTAACTAAAACTATTCTGTAAAATAACTAAAACTATGCTCTAAAATCTCATACCTTCTCATCCCTACAGCTCATAATGCATTAGCTAAACATGTGCTTATCCCCAAAATCAGATATGGGCTCCTTGCTGGAACCTTACATTCCAGCTCAGACTGTTATAAACGAAGTCTGCAGATTTGTTCTTCTTGCAGAACCCCAAGCTCATCACCCCCAACATCTACAATGGTGTAACTGGCTACGTGAAAATAGGGCCATGTTTCTACTTACAAATCAGGCAGCCTAACTAAACACTTAAGAGATAGGGAAGACAACAGCATCACCCTTAGCAGACCTTGTTTTAAAACCTCCACAGGTGAAAAAGCTGTCTTTAGTCTAGGCCAAGTTGTTTAGAGTCAGCTACCTGCAGAAGTGAGGCAGCAAGAGACACTTCAATTATCTAGAAACAAACTTAAAGATAAATAGTTTAAGAAAACAAATGCTCTTGCTTCTGTAACCATGGCTATTCCTTGCAGGTCACTGTGTAGTCATGTCTTGTAAATTCATATCCTACCTTAATTGCACATACTGTAAACAACACCACTCACATTTCTAATTGTAAATAACATACACATGTATTGTGTCTTACTTTGTTACTGTAGTATGTACAACTCTGTGTATTCTTAGTTTATGTATACCTTTCTGTTTGTGTCTAGTGCCATGGTTCCTGGGTTGTGGTTGAAAAGGATCAGTCAACCAGTCCACTTACCCAGTTATGACACTGAAATAAATACATATTATATTATATTATATTACATTGTTGTATTATATTAAATTACATTATTATATTATATCATATCATATCATACTATGAGCATTATGAAGTATGTTGCATATTATTATTGTATTGAAAATTGTAGACCTTTTCTCCCCAGGCTTCAACCCAAATGAACAATCCAGTAAACAAAACATAAGATAAGTAGTAAAATGCCACAGCAGCTCCATTTCAGGATGTTATTAGTTTCACAGAATGGGCAGTAATGATCATCAGGATTAACAGTGTGCATTAGCAAATGCCCCTTAGGTAATCCTTTGCCTTTAATTACCTATGAAATGACTGCCCTGTAAA
This sequence comes from Protopterus annectens, assembly GCF_019279795.1. NCBI lineage: Eukaryota > Metazoa > Chordata > Ceratodontiformes > Protopteridae > Protopterus > Protopterus annectens. Next base: position 581,679,113 of record NC_056741.1, on the reverse strand, counting down.
AGCAGTAATTTTTCTTTGTCTTTGTTATTCAAAGGTCACATGTAAACAGTTTTCCCATACAAAACCCCACCTTTCTAACCATCTCTAGAATCCTTAATCATTATCTGGTGGAGCAGGCCTGTCAGTGTTCATAACTGGAGACCGGAAGACAGACATAGAAATCCATCCAGTGATTTTTGTAAGGCTAAGACAGTCTCTGTAGATGGGAGAAGAAAGACAAAGGTTTGCTTTCATATTAGAGCAGTGAGATATGCCATGAATGGGGATAATTTAGACGTAAGAATCCATCCATGAAGTCAAATAGTTATAGCTCATCTAGTACTGGGATGACACCATTGTTCTCAGATAAGAGGCAAGGTAGTAAAACCTGAGACTGAGAATGTTAGGCCTACAAACGTGTTTGGATCCAATTTTCTGAATTCACTATGCCACGTACCTCTCAACTGTCCAGATCGAGAATGTCCAGATTTTTTACTCATATATTTGGTCTGTTCCTCATAAAATGTGTGGTTTTCTAGAATTTTTTGGGCAAATCAGTGAGGACTGAATTCACTAAATAATGAAAGGCATTCGAGTTTCTGACTCCATATCCTTCAGAAAATGCATGGTAACACAATACCCTTTATTCTAGCAAGTTTATAAGAGCGATATGTAAAATTTGCCCATATTTTGGGGGATTTCTTTGCCCCATTATTTTTGGATTTTTGGATTTTTTGATTTTTGCGCTATGAAGTTGAGAGGTATGCTACCTTAGATTATCCTAATTCCATAAAGTGTTTCATGTTTACAACCATGTTTGCTAACGATTTTCTGAGGAAAATACCAGACTTGTGCCAAATACCAGTGTTTTAAATGACATTAATCAAATTCTTGAACTACAGAACCACAGAGGATTCTAGAAAGCTTTGCAGTGTGTTAAAAAAGTACCTCTAGAAGTGTATCAGTCCCTAAGTACTTTTAGGTACTTACAAATCAATACTTTAACTAAGAAGAGTCATAACTGCTTATGTTCAGATCTGACTTACATCTTCAAATCCCATAAAATAACTTACAATTTAACAAGGCCTGCTCAGGTAAGTTAAGCCATCTGTAAATAATGTTGCAATGCAGAATCTTTTACCCACTCTTGTCTATCTAGAGACCAAGTAACAGTGGGGAGAGGGGAAATCCTTGCCCAATTCCCTTGCATCCGATGACATACCAGGAAGTATACCATACCACATTAGACAGAACTCTTGAACTCTCAAGCTCCAGGTAAAATGCTGTTTACCAGTTCTAGGAGGACCGAATATTTAATGCTCTCATACTTACAATGGCCAGGATACACTGTTGCATACTAGTAATCACTTACACAGCTGTCTGACGTACATGTCTAGAGCAAGAACTATTTCAGATTTGGTGCGAATTAGATGGACAGTTGTCTGCTTATGTAACTTTAAATATATGGTACGCAGAAACATTTCCTCGATTGACTTAAATGGGAAAATACATTGTCATCCAAGCATTATGGCTGACAGTTAGTGCAGAGGATTACGGCTGAGAGCTTCCAGCGAGATACCTCTGTAATCTACTGTTTGATTCCCTTGGCCGCTATTTGCCTGCTGAGTCTATAGCCTGGGGCTTCATTCCATTTGCCTGCTGTGTATACTGAGAAAGTCATTTAACCAGACAATATTCCTGGGCCAAGTTTGGAAAAAGGCCACTGTGCATCAATGTACTACTCTGGGTTAACAAATAAATATCTAAATCAGAGTATATTTCTAAAACTAAAATTATGAGAGAAAAATGCATTTATGTGTGATATTTAGCCAAATTTGGTATTGTTGTCTCAAAAAACTATGTGAAAACATTTTGAAGACTCCAAATTTTAGAGCTATTTTACTTGCTAAAAATTACATTAATTTCCAAGAAGAGCTTTGTATTTCATGTGCAGCCTAATACATTTGTATAAATCAAGTGTATGGGTCTAGGCATTCATGCTCCTCCAGGTTTTGGATCTTGCAAATAAGTACCATACTTTATCCCCGTTATGCCCAGTTATGCAGTATATACATCTTCATCTTTGCAGAGTGGAGGAACTTTCATTTATGCTGATTTCAGTTAAGCTAAATCTATCTGTCTATACACACACACACACGTACACACACATGCACGCCCACATCCACATATACAAACACACTCATATGCACACCCACACACCTACTCCCCCCACACACACATGCATGCGCGCCCACACACACACACACACACACACACACACACACACACACACACACACACACACACACACACACACACACACACACACACACACACAACCTTCCATCCATTTGTAGTGTGTGCCATATGCAGTTTAATATCATAAGGAGACAGAGCTTCCCTTGGCAAGCAGTGGGCATAAGGGAGGAAGCAGTGCCGAATAGGATGTTGGTTCATCACAGGACACATACACCAGCATGCAAGTCATATACACACACACACACACACACACACACACACACACACACACACACATGCACACACCTTCCATCCATTTGTAGTGTGTGCCATATGCAGTTTAATATCATAAGGAGACAGAGCTTCCCTTGGCAAGCAGTGGGCATAAGGGAGGAAGCAGTGCCGAATAGGATGTCGGTTCATCACAGGACACATACACCAGCATGCACGTCATACACACACACACACACACACACACACACACACACACACACACACACACACACACACACACACACACACACACACACACACACATCTATAGACAATTTGAGCATAACCACTTCACCTACCTGTATGTCCTTGAGGAATAGAAGGAAGACAGACCCTGACCACCTAACCACCACCATAGATACACAGGACTGACATGCAGACCAAACAAAGAAGGCACCTCAGCCAGGAACCAAACCTCAGAACCAAATGCTGTGAGAAAGCAACCCTTAACTGCTGCACTACTGTGTTTCTTTCATAAACATTCATTTATCATGCATTTGTTTTCTGATTCCATTCAGGGTTGCTGGTGAACTAGAACCTATCTCAACAAGCTACATGTGCAAGGGAAAGAACTATTCTAGGATGTGACACCAGTTCTTTGCAGGATGCAAACACACACACACACACACACACACACACACACACACACACACACACACACACACACACACACACACACAAACACGCGCGCGCACACACCTACCAATAATCTGTAGGATGTTTGGGATGTAGAAAGAATCCTGAGAGCCTAATGAAAACCCATAGTGCCACAGGAAATATCCACAGACCCATCACAGGTGGTAACACAGCTGGGAACTTGATCAGAAAACTAAGACTTGTTTGCCATCAACACTACCTGCTTCACCAGTGAGGTGCCCTTATATGCTTTATTGAAAACTGTAAATGGCATTATTCTTGGATATTGAAAAGTACATGGGACTTATCTAAACACAACTGCAGAGTTCATTCTTCCAGACAGTTTCTGCATTGCCTTAGATAGTGCACAAAAACTTTGTTATTAGGCAGATGCCCACCATTAAGTATGGTTTTACTATTTATAGGGAAGGCCTTGAGTAAAACTGTATGTAAAAATAGTAAGTTAACTATCCAAAAATGTTCTAATGGTAGTTAGTTAGGGTTTTATTTCTCCCTTTTGTAACATGTAAATCATATTACCAATATACTACATCACAGAGGTACAGTCACTTTTATGTCTTTGAAATCTGAAAAACATATGCTGTCAGAATGCACCATTAGTAATGTGTTAAACTCTGTGTGTGACGGAGGTAAGGTTCTGATTGCAGATGGGCAGGGTGTTGAAAAGTATAGGGATAATGTTGGAGTTGGTTGGAAACCAGTGAAGAATGTATATGAAGGTGTAGTGAGGTGTGTTAGTTGAAAAGAAAGTAACAATAATTATCTTTTATACAGTTAGGAACTTACTATTTCATTTATATA